>NC_056726.1:1440831168-1441128546 GCF_019279795.1 Protopterus annectens
GCAGCGTAACCATGAATCCTTGATAAGCAGCGTCCCCCACTTGCTCACTTATCTTTGAAGTAACAAGGCAGCATTACCCCACTCACCTTCAATTTATTGAATTATACCACCATCCAAATAAGCAGCTCTGCTTGCTTATTAACTTATCCAACAGAGCAAGCACTCACTTTCTTTCCTAATTTATTGAATTGCACATCCAACACCAGAGAGGGAACAGAAGAGGGCAAGCCTGCCCCTCTTCTCAGACTTCCTAAACCTAAATAACCACAATCCCCACTAATAAAAAGAGGGAGGGCAGGAGGGTACACGTTCACTCAAAAAATGTGACTCCTACCTCAGTTACACTTGACAAAACCCTTTAAACCCCTCCTTACCCTTGCCTCATTTCCTCCTAACCATCCCTCCATCCCATTTAACCCTCTCCTTCCCTTATTCCCTTAATTCCTGCTAATCTATGTACCTAGCCTCACTTGAAGATGTCCCAGGACAAAATGGTCTGTTCCAAACCTCATTTGTCCTGGTCCACTTCAATAAACACACAACACAGAATGACATGTGATGACCTTTATTAAACTTTCCTTTCCAACTTATTGAATTGCACATCCAACACCAGGGGGGGAATAGAAGAAGGTAAGCCTGTTCCTTTTCTCTGCCCACCAGCCTGACTAGCCTGCTCCCTCTCTCTCTCTGACGAAACTTCCAGTAATCTAACCTCCAGTAAGACAGTAGGTCAAACATCATTCGGTGTACCCATCCTCCCTAACCAAACTGGATCCAAGTCATTACCTCCTAACCCCATACATAACTAACAGAAACAGCCCAGCATCTAACAAATGAAAACAAACCACTGACCCCTCACCTATGCTAAAATAGCAAACTGTAACTTCATCACCTATCATAACTACTGTCATGATGTAATTAAACCATACCATCCGACCACAGAAAGCCTTGCAATGATACCAAGAGCCTGACCAGGCAATGGACCCACTACTAAGCCCACCGCTACTGCAGCCATGCAGGACAAATACATACCACCATGCCACATTGCAGCCCCATTGTACCGCCCAATGAAAAAAAAAAAATTATACTTTTTAATGAATGTAATACCCCTCTTAAATATTTTCTAAATTTCATTTAATAAAATGCTGTCATCACACCAACTACCCATAATAAACAATATGACACTTAATCACCATCATGGCCAGTAGCAGTACGACCTTAAAAAACATTGCCATCATGGCCGGCATCACCAACAATAGACCCAGCCAGGCAAAATTAACCAACACAATAAACTAACAAACTAGAGAAAGCCTGATGTCACCAGGTCACACAATGTTCGTGACACACTATTGCCATCCAGAATAGCCCAGTCTATCCTGAACTGCAGTAACGCAACGCTAAATCCTCCCATCAAACCCCCATCTAGCTCACAAGCCTAACTGACACAATGCAACCCACTAATTTCCCTATCTCTGATATCTGCAATAATATATGACCCATTCCAAAGAAGAACCCCGCTACTCATAAAACAGAGTAAAATTCCACACTGATGCTCCCAATACATGGTCAAACCAAAACAATACAGTACCTTGTGAATGCAGGGAAGAAAAACATGACAAACCAAAGACTCCGTATGCTGAAATGCTGGCAACCCGTGATCTCTTGTCATACCGCTCTATCAGCCGAAACTGTCCTCAGGTTCTTTGCTCACCTGTCAAGTCCACCTTTCTTCAATCCCCCCCAAGTAATACTAACTCTGCATGTCCCAATCTGCACTCAGAGTGATCTGTAAAAGGAAAGAATGTAAATACTCTATACACACACACACACACACACACACACACACACACACACACACACACACACACACACACACACACACACACACACACACTCACACACACACAAATCAAATTTTTAAAGACCATTATATCCCACCGAGGGCATATCTCATTTACCAACTACATAAAATGCAGACACCACCAGAGGCAAAACCCCTTGAAATTAAATGTCCTACCAAAGATCCCATAAAATTACCTCCAAACCCCCATAGTAATAGTACAACAGATACCCTTGCAAAATAAAACAAGGTCTTATTTTACAGCTAAAATTATCACTCTTCTACCAACCAGGAGGTCTCAATGAAATTAATGACTAGACAAAGAGAAATTAAAACTGGCCACTATCCTGTTGTACAGCCATTTACAAAAAACAGAGATACAACTCCACCTATGGCTCCACCTCTATGCCCTTAGAACAAGGACAACATTCACCCTAACAATGAGCAACATAAACTGCACCCTGGATTGTGAAAATTCATTTACTTGAATATGGCTAGGTTATGAAAAATCTTAGCACCATTAGTCTTGAAACCACCCCCAAGTGCAGAATAATAAACTTATCCCCATAGTGCTTACCACACCTCAACCTCGCATCCCCTACAGCTTACCCTAAATTCCAAATGAAACTGCACAATAACCATAACTAAAGCATTGATAGATAACTGACTTAAAGGCCCTAAACCATTAATCTAGTAACTTCCTCTGCTTATGATGGCTGTGCATCCATCCCCCCTGCAAGAGCCCCAAGACCCCTTGTAAACTTCCCCAGCCCAACTTAACCCAGCCCCCAAGATACACCCTCTTCTCTTTCCTACACCTTACCCAAACCGCACCCAATACCACATATATACTCTAAAGAACCGCAAGTAAACTCTTCCATATGACCTCCTTGAACACCACTCCAAACACTGAAACATCCAACTCATCATACTGTTACATCTAACAACTTCATTAGACCTGCAACTGTTACTTACTTCACGCTTCCCCACTTGAGCACTTTTGTGCACTATTCTATCACTGAAGACAGCCACCAGTATCTCCATTTCCACCTCTGACCCACTTCCTTTAGGTCACTGACTGATGTCCAAACTGCTCTTCCCCAACTGGAAAGAAAACCAGTTAAAGCATTGCTGTCATGAATTGCTAAGTAGCCATCTCAAACCAAACAATTGAGGAGCTACTAATCAGATACTCAACCCCAAAAGAACAACCAGATGATTCACAACTCTGAACACGTTCGCTCAGACTAGCTGCAACACAAATGCCCTTCTAATTCCTCACATTCTACAATAAGGTTAGCCGCAATGCCAATTAAAGCTGGGAATCAAACCCCCTACCCTGTGCGTACACAGAAAACCAGATACTATGCTCGTCCATTACATTCTGCATTACAAAGCTGTCCGCTCTAGGAGCTATACTCCGATATTATGGTCTTCCATACTAACTTACATTTTTACATCCTTGAATACCCTTGGTATATTTCCATTGTACTCTTTCCAATTTAATCATGCTTGTTTTGTTATGGGGTTTTCCATATTGTTATTTCATAGTTAAGTTTACGTCTAATGTAACTACCAAAACATGACATCCCTATTTTGATTAACTGACTTTATACATCTTTTATATTGCCTATACCACACCTATAGTTCTATAACTCTCATTAACCAATTATTTGATATGATTAGAAAGATCATAGATAAATCTATCCGTATAGCCAGATCCTTAAATGAGTCTACAGCTTCAATTAGGTGCCTTGTATTAAATAGCCCCTTTCAATTTATGCCTACCAAGCCTCATATGCTTAGTTTTTTATGTATTTATCAGCATACTATTCTTCTGTGCCCAAAAGATCAATTTAGCCAAGGTATTTAGCAGACATACCTTATCTGTAACCCATGTAAACAGTTTACCCAATTTCAGGATGTCCGCATATAGACTGTAGAAAAATAAGAGACTAGGGCAAAACCCTGTGAGACACCCTGTCTAAAACCAAGAATTTTGCCTATCCAGTTGCTGTATACTTGCCATGTCCTATTTGTCAGTCATGCAGCAAATGATTAACCTTCCAGTATGTGTCCTGCTATTGAACGTCAGCTCTTCCAGAGAAGACTGATACAGTACACATCTGCTCAGCCGTCGTCTTCTGACATCTCCCTATTACTGTTAACTATACTAACCAATATTGTATCCCCTTCCAAAGGGGAGATATAAGCCATTAGTCAACACTACTATTGAAATGCCCCAAACACCAAAATATCCAAAACCCTCTGTTATAAAATAAAACATAGCTGCTAACAGATATAAATTCCATACATTAAGAAGCTTACATAAAAGAATGCATAACAAATAAACTATCATCCCTGAACCTGAATACCAGACCTGCAAACTACAAACTCCCCTCAGCCATATATGGAAAACTGTGGGCATAACATAATCTCCCCCACCAAGCAATTTGAAGCACAAATTAAACCTCCGATTTCTGCCAGCGACTTACCTATGCTGCTCCCTGCAGTGATCCACCAGTAATATGCACATGACATTCTTGAAAAGCAAAAAAAAGCAAAAAAAAAAAAAAAAAATATATATATATATATATATATATATATATATATATATATATATATATATATATGAACTTAGGAGGTACCAATTACACCCAAAAGACTTTCAACCTCCCCCTTGCAGCAGTTACTGCCTAACACACATGCATAGCACCCGAATGTTGCTCTGGTCTGATATCTCAGCTGTCAACATGCACGCTACCCCCCCAGCTCCACAAATTAGCTTGAATAAGTCTTCGTGCTGACAGTTGCCATCACTGTTGCAAACTTAGAAAGTTGATATAAAAAATTAGTCAGCCCTGCTAAGTCTTGAACCCAGGGCCCTGCACACCATAGTCAGAGCAATGTACCACTACACCATTTGAACTGCACCTGGTCTTGCATTAGGATAAATGTTCTAAAGGGTATGAAGTCTGAAACAATATAAGGCAAAATCTGTACATTCTGCAAACATTTGTACTATTGAAAGGTATGCGCCAACCCCCACCCCAGCTACTTAGATGTAAAACGTGGCTCATGGAAACAGGTACTTAAACAGAACACAGTTTTTGACAAACCCTTAACATATTAAGAATATCATATTAAAAGGCAGGGTCACCGTAATTGTCTAAACTGCTTGCAGTTACCTTTTGTATTGTTCACACCAATCAGGACCATGCCAATGTTTTTCCTGCCCTCCCCCTCCATAGTAGTCACTTGCGCACATGCAGGAGTAGCAGCCATCATCCCTTGGCCTCACAAAGCCCATGAAGAAGCTCTGAAGAAGATACAAAGAAAAACTCTCTGGGCAGGAAGCCAACGACCAACAAAGCAAGTGCCCTCTAAGCACATTCAACATACACAGCCTAACAAGACCAAAATGCAGAAAACCCTCCATAGCCAACAAATGAAAGTATGGTTTCAGCCCCTGCATCCATACTTAAGTTTCATAACCGACTAACCACACTAATCAAAAGGTGCCACAGGCCCTTGGCAGCTTAGACTTTGTTCCTACATGAATGGACATTGATGCAAAGCTCTTGACCGCAAGCTGAAAATCCCACGGCTTTTACAAACAAAACAATTTAAAATATACAGGACCCATCCATGAACTGGTTTAGATAACCGAGAGCCCAATTCTGGCTACAACAAAGGACCGTGGAGTAAGAAGCCCAAATTCTGTTCAACCATACAGCTTGCCTGCCACTCAAATATCAGTAAACATTAGGCCAAAAGCATATATACAGTTGAGCCTCATTACTATTGTATACCAACGAATGTGTTTCTGCACAGTGTCCAGCCACCAACCTTTACATTATCACACACCAGGGACATAAACTCAAAAACAATCTTTTTATTTATTTTTGTTTTTGCTTACGGATGTAAACTCTCTGTGTAGTGAGTTAACCATCTGAAACTAGAACTTTTTTGAGTTTCTGTGGAACACTTTTAAATAAATTTAACTCATGCTAGCAATTTTTTTTCCCCCACTGGATCTCACATAAATTTACAAATGTAAATACAGAAAGGAGCCATAAGATAAAAGCAAATGACTAGCTGCAGTTTTACTGAATTATCACTCTCCACTTTAAGTATTCTTTGAGTGTCCAGAAATAAATGCTACTAGTTAAGAAAGGCTCTTATAAAAAAAAAAAAGAAAGCATCCAGCTCAAAAGTTGAGCTGCCCCGTGGGAAAATTCAAACTAGTTATTGAAAGCATCAGGGAAATGTCTAATTATATTTTATTAATTTTAGCCACGCAATACAATGTACTCCATAAAGTGAAATAATTTCCGTAATTATTTAGTGAGCTATTTGATAGTGGTGTAAAGTACATTCTGCTAACTGTAGGTAAAAATATAGCACAGAATGCCTGGCACTAACCATTTATCCAATCTATATGCTAGAGCACTGCCACCCTCTGCTATCACCCTTCCAGACCAATGAGCTTGCCAAGGTAAGTGCTTTGTACAATACAAAGAAAATATACTGTAGTGAGAATTATATTTACCAGAATCCAAACCCTGATAAGGAAACCCACTACGTTCCATCATCGTGGTTACTGTTAATGCATGTGCATGGCAACGGACCACTGAAAACTGTATATGTCAGCCCGTGGGGGAGAAAAAAAAAGTGAAAACCTGCACTTCACTTGATAGGAGCAATCCACGGCCCGTGCTGCCAGTAATGTCTGCTAATGTGGACAGACCTAAACCCAATACTACCTGAAAGAAACAACAGGAATCCTGTACCCCAGTAAAAGGTGATCTACCCAGGAAACCTGACATGGTACCACTTAATCAATTAATCACAGCACCCCTCACAGCCTGCAGATTCATCGAGCCAACAGCTACCAATACAGAAGGAGAATGAAGGGGAGGAAGAAAAAGAACTTTGACCAAATCTGAGCACCACAAGTCAAACCTAAAGCATAACACTGTTCCACAAGACCATCACTTAAACCTAATCCCCTGCACCAACCATTGTTAACCCAAGGCCTACCTGCACCAAAAATACCTACAGGTCGTCTTGGGCATAAACTCGCACTAGCAAGTTTACGCCACAAATGTGACTCCGACCTCAGTTACACTTGACAAAACCCTCTAAGCCACTTCCTCCCTGCCTTACCTCATTTCCTCCTAACCATCCCTCTACTCCACTTAAACCTATCCTCCCCTTAATCTCTTAATTCCTGCTAATCTATGTACCTAGCCCCACTTAAAGATGTCTCAGAACAAAATGGTCTGTTCCAAACTTCATTTGTAATACCATGGCCTGAAGAGGAGCTAATGTGCAGAAATGTCAACATATGTCAATACTAAGCTTTTGTTACAATCCTAACATGCCATAGGTTACAATCTAACACCATCCTGCCATGCCATATATATTAGCATTACACTATGTTGGCATTGTGACCTGTTGAAATAATGAGCTATCTGAAGATGTGCTACATATGTCAACATCAGCAACATACATGGAGAAGGGATTATGACCTGCTCCATGGCCATGGTTTCTGAAGTCACTGAGGGTGGTGATGCTATAACGAGAGTGAAATATTTATGTACTTATTGTACAGGGATTTCCAGCTGCACTTACTGGGAGACTCTTATAAAGGTCTCTAGTATAAAATGGATGCCTGGCATAGCATTACCAGGGCAGTTACTGCTGCTACTGGTATTACTCACTCTTCAGAGCAGTGCAAGCACCGCTATAGTGACCTGAAGAGGTACAGCTTCATTTTTTTTCACCAGTGGGAAGAAGAGGTCAGAGAAAATAGACCTGAGATGCACAGTAAGCATGCATGGCAGGTCACTTCCATATTATTCCAGTATAGTTAAATGGGACCTTGCAGAACATATAATTCACGATACTTGTATTTCTTGTTAATGCTTGTCAGCTCAGGAGCAGACTGCACAGAATAAGCTCCTGTATTTGAAGTAATTGGAGCCTTTTTCCAGATGCATTGGTGTGCATGCTGCCTGTCATCTTATAGTTGATTTTATATATCATAACAGCATTAAATCACTCACTGATACATTGATGTAGCAATACCAGTAACACCTACATGTGATGACATATATTGCATGTCACAATGTCTGTACATGTGCTGTCATGCAAAACCACATACACGCACTACATGGTCATGTGATCATCACACTACACATTTGCATACAGATGCTCATCTCAGTCTGCCCATTCAACATGCCCAATGCCACATCCTGCCTGACATGCAAGGCTGTTGACACACTACATGCATTAAAACATTTCAGTGTCATGGTGCATAGCAGCCTACATTATGGTGGTTGCTCACCATATGCTGAGAGTTGCCTGTGTTGCCAGCAGTTGCTTATCTGTCTGTCCTTGTTACACGTCACTGGCACCACATACATGCTGGTCTGCTTACAGCAAGACTGTCCACCTCCACATGCCCTGTCTTTGTCCCTGTTCATTACAAAATATCCACAGGAGCACACATACACACACACACACACACACACACACACACACACACACACACACACACACACACACACACACACACCCACCATCCATGGAATTATTATGGAAAACATCATTGTGATCAAAGTCACAGATATCAAATGGATGCACACTTGTGCACACATTTTCCAATCGTGTCATTTAGCATTCTAGACCTAGCCAGCATTATGGGCCTTGACATAGTAGCACACCTAACACACCTACACCTGTAGATACCTGACAGGATAGGAATTTTCTCAGTTTCTCTCTCACTCTTTCTCTCTGTCCATCTCACTCTTTGCCAATATCCCTCTTTTAATGTTTTATTTGATGCTTTTTTGTTTCTCTTCCATTTATGTTACTATTGTATACGACATTAATATATTTCACTAATACCATCAAGGAGCTCAGCAATAATGCCCAACTGGTTTCTTCTATTTTTCTCAACATATCCAATGCATTCAACACAGTATCACAGCAAAAAACTACTCACAGAACTAGCCCCCTCAAAACTCTTTCAATCTGATCTGGCTTGGTTTGACAGCTATTTAACAGATCGACAACAAGCAGTAAAGTGGCAAAATAACCTCTATACTCTGCTGCCCGTCTCACAGAGGGTGCCACAAGGGTCCATACTTAGCTTACTACCATTCACCATTTTCACCAACAAACTCTGCCCTGCCACGTGTCTAGCCACCATAGCACAATATGTGGATAACTCCACACTGATCTGCTCAGCCCCATCCTCCCAAAATGCCTAGAAAATACCCAAAAATCTTTCACTGATACAGAGAATTAACTCACAGAATACAAACTCATACTTAATCCAAACAAAACAAAACTAATGCTATTCTCTAATGGCCCCCTCCTCTCTTTGCCATCTTCTCCTCCAATAAAACCAAAATTGAACCCGTTGAACACACTAAACTCCTCAGAGTAACAATAGATCAAAGTCTAACCTTAAGGAGATGTTTGAGAAAACTGATGTTACATATCCTGGTTTAAGTTGTAGGAAATGGGGTACATATACATGTGGATTTTGTAATCAATGTACCTTTATGGCTGAATAAGAACAGATTCAACGAATTGACAGGAAAATTACACTGAAACATAGTGGGCATTATAACTGTAGTAGTGTAGGATTTATTTATTTAGTTACATGTGAAGTATGCTCTTGTTTTTATATAGAAAAGACCGAAAGGTGCTTAAGAAAACGAGTGTATGAACACGGTTATGATATAACACATGAAAAAGAGACTAGCGCTTTGTTTAAACACTCTAGGAATTGTAGTAATGCTAAATTTAAACTTTTTTATGATTGAACAGGTCTTGCACGACCCTAGGTGTGGTCCTTGGGAAGCCAGATTAGAATATCGAGAGCTTTTCTGGCAGATAAAACTTAACGCACGAAAACCACTGGGGTTGAATGATCACATTAGCATCAGTAGAGTGTTGAAGTTAAGGGCTGCTAAACTTTAAGGTTCATATGAACGTATTTTACTACAATATTGATTCATCATGAGTTTTGCAAAGTGTTTATATTTTATTTTTGAATGTATGTATTTGTTTAGGGTTGCCAATATATTAAGGGCAGAATATTTATATATTTACATGCACTTTTTGCATTTTTTGTATTTTAAACTTGTTTCATGATTTTAATTGGTTGGTTTGTTGGTCATGATCGGCTGTTCATTGTAACTGTTTTTGGAATGTAAATGATAATTTGTGATGTTGTAATTGTTCTGAAGAAGCCTGGGGGTTGTTCTGGGTGAAAGCGCTAAACTACACCATTGTTACATGTTTTCAACATTAAACTGCTCTAGACCTCTAATAAGGCTAGATTTGAGACACCTGTCAGGGATCACCTTGCTAACAACTGGCTATGCTTGTGTAATACCCCAGGCTGACCTCACCCTACTGCCTCCTAACTCTAGACTCCTTATTTACTGCCCTTTTGTTCTCCTTAGTACACTAAACCTTGACTAGCAAGCACTGCCTCTGCTTCTGTCACTTCATTATTTTCTTCTTCCCTTCCTTTATCTATCTCTCAACTCACTTCTCCTTCTCTACCTTATCACATTCACCCCCACTTCTTCCCCCTTTATCCTACTAGCTGTTATTGCCTCACCTAGAATAGCATAGATATTGACTGCAGCAAAACCTTGTTTGTACAAGAACTATATTACTAGTCTGCTCTTTTGTAGTAACCATACAATCCTGCAGCTGATTCCTGTTTTTACAAGAACTGTCAAAACTGTCTGTTATCAACAATTCTATCTTCTATATAGTTTTACTGTATGTGTAATGGAATTTGGAATGTATACTGCACATTACTGCATTGTATTTGTTTCATATTTAACTTTTGTTGCCCTATTACTCTACATATCTCTTTAGTATTATTCATGTTAGTCAACATTCATCTCTGTTATATTTGTTTCACTGTACAGGAGCTTTTCTCCCCAGGCCTCCACTGAAAATGGGCTTCAGCCCAGTCGGACACACCTGGTAAATAAATGTAAAATGAAAATAAAAAATAAATAAATAAAAGGTAGCCAGTTAAGCTGATAATATAGTACAAAGATACCAAGAGAGTTTTTACATCATTAAAAAAAAGTAGAAAACTATTTCACAAAGAAGTTTATGCTAAATCAATGGATACGGTGGACAGAATGTCTTGAAAAACATATTAATACTGTTTCATACCAAACTGAGTTTCTGAGGCCCCAAAGCAATAAAATTTAAGATGCATAAAACTAAAGGATATGTGACCATTTTTACTTAATACGGTCTCTTTAAGCTCCCTCCTCCTGTGAGTAATGTCTAACTGGGTTTGTACACTAGAGATTACATAGCTATCTTGTGACCTTTCTAACATTTCTTACTTTGTTTTTGTCACTAGCTTAGCAGTAATAATAATATTAATATTACAATAGCATATGCTGTAAATGCTGAAAGCAAACTGTATACAAGTTATTGTATCTATTCTAGCTCAGTACCTGTAAAATTAAATTAGGTACTTCAACAATATTACTAGAGTAACATATGTAATAAAATCTGTAAAGCTAATTGTCATGTTTCACCTATAACAGTAAAATCATTTAGATGGACAAGGTTGCTAATATATTAACTATTCCTAAGTCAAAATGTAAACTCCATGTATGTTATCTGTGATTAACTATACTGAACTGGCATGTTCGCTTCATTCTATTACTTCAAACTTATCACCAGTATTTCATTGTGTAAAAAAGATCGGTCTGAATTATTGTCCTTTTATTTCTTAAGTGTACCTTCAGAGTAAACACTAATAAATTTACTGACAACTGTTGCTATTCATGTTGTCTTTTACCACATTATAATCTGCTCATCCTATGTATTCAGCCAGTGCAAGAGTAAGCATACTGTGCATGTGTGAACTGTATACACACACAATACTCTCTACTTTTGCATTTTATATAAAGTGGGAAAAAACAATATAGAAAATGTTGAGGTAGTTACTAACATATGTTTACCCGATGTTTCAAAAGCATATATCAATCACATCCAAACCCCATTTTGGTGTTCTATTCTTAATATAAGCTGTATTTATATTTTTCATCAACACTGTCACACATCATTGCTATATAATGTAGGGGTACTTGTTACTGTCAGAAATAATTTTCTTTAATAATTTTAGTTAAAAGTTGTAGTACACAATTAAAAATAAATACCCCTCCTAATTTTAGCATCACGTGGACCCAGAAAGGATCTTTAAGAGTGTCCTTCTCTGGGGACACTGTGGCACCAACATTTCTTTTTACTCAATAGTGTTAGATAAATATGATTGTCCTTTCCTCTTTGGCAAACAATCTTTGTCTGTCCTACTTTCTTGAATGTGAAATAGTGAAGATGTGAAGGGTAAAAGTCATTAATTCTGTAAATGACCACGATCAACAGTTAGTCTCTCATCCATCAGAGAATAGTACATCATGTTTTCCTGAAATGGTCCTTTTCATCTCCGATTCTTATTTTGCCATTTTGGATATACATGCTAATTGGATATAAGATCTGTGGAAATTGCTGTCAGTGGGTCTGCTGTGAAAGTCAACACTTCCTTTGTGTCTTCTTGCCCAACAGATAGTTCTTTCATGCTCAGCTGTGTTATAACTGCCAGTAGGCACTGAACATTTTTTATTGTTTACATGTTTTTTCCTGTATCCTATCCTACACTAACAGACAACCCACTGGGGCCTAGTAAATAAAATAAAAATAATCCTTTTAACGTTTTTCAATTCTCTAGTATTCAATCACAGCTTTTTGACTTCTGATAAAGTTTGTCATTTGCTTCTTATTCCTTTACTGTTATTTTTAGTGTGGTTATGTCAATAGTTTGTTAGGTGCACTTTAAATAAATGTGAGCTTCAAAGCAATAGCAGTTTACACTTGCTCTTATTAATTGTTGATTTAGTTGTGATAATCCGTTTTTCTTTCTTTTTTTATTTGCTTGCTTTGTTTTCTTTAGAAAATAGCTAACATTGCATTTGCTGTTAAAAATTAGAATAAAAATGTTAATATTTGATTCAAAGCTTTATGATTATTGTAAATGATTTATACTAACCTGAGATAGATGCCCAAGTAAAGGGAAACTGTGTGATTCTGTCCAGGGCCCCATTTAAATATTATTCAAGTCTGATAACAGAGCTGATCTAAAAATCACATATTAATTATTGAATTAACAACATCCAAAATGGTTAAATCATGTGCAAAAAACTTTATATAGTCAAACTATATTAAAAAAGGATAGTAATCCAGGTTTGCCATCAAAATAGTATAAAACAGTTACACGACCTTGGAGTGTCGAAAGATATTCTTCCAAAGGTGTCATAACATCGATTTTTAAATGTTTTAATCCACAAGAGCGAATGCACACCTAGCATTCACTCTCATGAATTTGTCATTTTGAATAGAGATCGCACTATAGTGGGGAAAATTTACCCTTTCCCTCACCGGAGTGCAATCTTATATTTTGCATATATAAGTAGCAGGGGGGTGTGGGTGTCACAGCCCCCCACATGTGGGGTGCAGGGGGTGCTTGCCTCTCTGCAAAACATTTATAGGACATAACCAGAAGTCAAGGTAGTTTCAGCAAAATCGACATTCTTGAGATGTCAACTTTCCTAAATTATCACATTTGGTTATGTGATTGTTCGGCATTTGGATTTTACAACATTCTGAGTCAGGTAAGTGATGACTCACACAACTCTGCTGTGAGATTTTGATAGTAAACAAGTATTCTAATATATCACCTTAATGTAGAACAATTCTGTTAGTACACATACAAGTATTAAGCAGGCAAATGTTAATCTTTATTAGTTTCAAGAAAAACACTATGAAAATGTTTTGGACAGAGTTCAAGTAAATGTAAACTGGGAAAAATCATGCAAAAATCTAGACTGATTAACAAACTCTGGTGGACTGATCCCACCAGTTTGTCAGAATCAAAATAATTTGATAACAGACAAGACCCTAAGATGAATTCTGGGTAGAAGAAATTAATGTAATGTTAGAGCCAAAGTCTGGCAGATTATTGAGGAAGGTGGACTTTGATGTGAAGTGTCAGAAACATTTAAGGAAATGTATGAAAAGGATAGGAGTGTTAGACACACAGAGATAGAAGTGGATGGAAGCGAGACTGTTTATGCTCAGTAGATAGGAAGGTAAGAAAGAAAGCAGGCTGGATAAGATTGTTATAAATAGTAAAACCTTGCATGAAGTGAAGACTATCGATGTATGTGAAAGAATGATATCAGAACACTCCTTAGTAATTGTGGTATGGAAGAGAGGTAAAGTAGGATTAAAGAAACAGAGATGGAATCTAAATAAGTGGACAGGACTAGATTAGATACAGTGGCAAGGTTACAGAAAAGGGCTAATGTGGTGATCCAAATAAATAAACAAGATGAGGGAGAGGTATGAATAAGGAAAGGGATAGAATTAATGCAGCTTAAAGGTCAAAGGTAATGAGGTGTAGAAGATGGCAAAATAGGGGAAAGAAGGATAAGATAAGGGAGTCAGAGATGTAATGGAGGCAGGAGCAGCTACAGATAAATGAGGAGGAGAACATTGTAGTGTAGAAGGAGGTGGCAGTTAAAGTGGAATGGATAAGATGGAGATATTGGAGTTAAAAACAGGAGGAGATATGTTCAAAAATAGAGAGGAGAGGGAAGTGTTAAAACAAGGGGAATATTGGCACAGCATTACTAGTATAAAGGATATGAGGAAGAAGGAGTGGATGGATGGAAAAGAGACAGAGCAACGTAAGTGAGTTTCTCAGAATAAGCAGTGTAACCATTTCTAACAATACTACATTAATAATAAATAATAACAAATGGTAATATTAGCCAAATTCCATTCAGCAGAAAAAAAGAGTGAAAAACCTTCATAAAAAACAGTAAACTCATGTTCATACTAATGTCGCCCTAGCTTTCAGAATACATGCTAATGACAAAACGCTATTTAAACCTGGTTCTGCACATGCATTCAAACATTTTTAACATTTCAGGTATTTCAAGCTTGTTGTTAAAGTCACCCTTTGATCACTATAAAATGTCCTGTCAATAACAAAAAAAGATGTATTTGGTAAAGTCACTACATCTCTGCATGTGCCTACACCGGGCATTTTTGGTGTTCCCTTTACGGATGTCATGCAAATGTTCATATATCCTGTTCTTCAATTTTCTGGTTATCTTGCCAACATAAAATGCTGAACAGGATATACATGTAGCCAAATACATTACATTCTTAGTGTTGCAATTCACTCTTACAGGTAGGCTGTACTTCTGTTATATCCCTCAACACTCACATATGAATCATTGTTAATGTATTTACAATATTTATACATACCAGACTTGTTCATACTGGAAGCCACTTTGCCATTTAACCTTTTGGTACCACTTTCTAAAATGTTTTCCAGGTTTCTACCTCTGCTATAGGTCACTAATGGAAAGTCACCTTTTTTTTTCTTCACCTCATGAGAAAAACCCCAAGCTTCAAGTTGACCTCAAAACTGTTGTAATGTCGTGCATGCCCATGCTGTAAGGAAACACCATCATGCTTCATATTGGAATTCTTGCCCTCTATGTCAGTGCGGTGGCTTCCTTAGAACGTCACCATAAGTCTGTCAACATATAAACCACACACTTTTTAGGATGTGGTTATTTGTTTTATATTTATTTTATTCAATTACATCTTTAGTCATCACCGTCATCATTATCAACCCCCTTCTTCCCATTTTCTAAATGGGATCGGGGTGTCATATTAACTGTTCTAAATGGGATTGGGGTGTCATGTTAACTGTTCTAAATAGGATCGGGGTGTCATGTTAACTGTTCTAAATAGGATCGGGGTGTCACGTTAACTGTTCTAAATGGGACAGGGATGTCATGTTAACTGTTCTAAATGGGATCGGGATGTCATGTTAACTGTTCTAAATGGGATTGGGGTGTCATGTTAACTGTTCTAAATGGGATCGGGGTGTCATATTAACTGTTCTAAATGGGATTGGGGTGTCATGTTAACTGTTCTAAATAGGATCGGGGTGTCATGTTAACTGTTCTAAATAGGATTGGGGTGTCACGTTAACTGTTCTAAATGGGACAGGAATGTCATGTTAACTGTTCTAAATGGGATCGGGATGTCATGTTAACTGTTCTAAATAGGATTGGGGTGTCATGTTAACTCTTCTAAATAGGATCGGGGTGTCATGTTAACTGTTCTAAATGGGATTGGGGTGTCATGTTAACTGTTCTAAATGGGATCGGGGTGTCATGTTAACTGTCCTAAATGGGATTAGGGTGTCATGTTAACTGTTCTAAATGGGATCGGGGTGTCATGTTAACTGTTCTAAATAGGATCGGGGTGTCATGATAACTGTTGCTATCTCTTTTAATTCAGTGCCTTAATAATGATGCATTGGGTCTATATTAAAAGACCGAACGTTCATAACTGTGAATACGACAACAGCAACACATAAACGCCGAACTGCTAGATGAACGAAAGACGTAAACATTGAAAAGCAGAATGCCGAATGCATTTACAAAAACAACAGTGCCATAAAGGTAAGGAAAACCTGCCTATACAAACTTCACTAAACACACTTTTTCAGGGGGGCAAGTCCCCCTGCACCCCCCATACCCACTCTACTTATATATGCCAACTCTGAGATCGCACTACAATGGGGAAAAGGATATATTTCCTCTTCCCCATGATCACTCTGCTGGCCAAGGAAATACGTTTGGCGTTCTGGTTTTCGATGTTTACGTGTTTCGCTCTTTTAGCAGTTCGGCATTTATGTGTCACTGTCATCATGTTCGCGGTTGTGAACGTTCAGTCTTTTAATATAGACCCGATGCATTGAGCTCCATACCCCAAGAACAGGAAATACATCAAAAATAAAGGCAAGGATACTCATTTCTGATAAGGTCTTATGGCTTTGCAATCTACCTACTATCTATATAAGAGACTCAGTCATAATTATGGAACAAACTAGCTAGAACAGTCAAATCCCATAATATTCATAATGTTTCAATGTTTGGATCAGCTAAAGGACCTCATAAGAGATCATATTTGGCCAACTTCCATGAGGAACAATCCAAAATACAATTATCCATAATAGACATTCCAATATTTTATTTTCAGAGATAACTTATTCTATTGTTTTCCTGCCCTATAGTTCAAAGAACCTATACCACATGGATTTTTTTTTAATCAAAAATCACTGGTTTTATTTATACTCAAATTTCCATGTGTTCCAAACAAGATACCTGAAGTTACTGATAAGTATTCATAGCATTTGTATACCTATAATTAAATTTCATCTGATAAATGGCAGTGGATCAAATACACATTCAAGATTTTAACTTTACTTTTGGATTTTAAGCTTTTACCACTAATTAAATTTTTATTTGTAACGTGCCTTTGTACTAAGGCTGTAACTAAAAAAAATAATTTCCATATTCCAGTACTGGACTAATGATGCTTTTACACATACAGTAGGTATCAATGCTGAGCTACTTCTAAAACCAATGCATCTTAAAAACTCAAAAAATGGCAAAAACCCTTAATTATATAATGGTCAATTTAATGAACTTCAAACATTACATAATTTAACAAACTGCACCAGAGATGTAAAGCATCACCATTTCACCATGCAATAAAATGCGTGTAGCAATAACTCATATAGTACTCATACATATTTAATTTATATCTAGCTGTATATATATATATATATATAGATATAAATATATATATATATATATATATATATATATATATATATATATATATATATATATATATATATATACATATATATATATATATATAAAATACATATATATATGGGTGTGTATGTATAATGGGGTACTCTACTTCAGTCACCTTTTAACCAGTTAGTATTTGCATTAAAGATTTATTATTTCCCAAATTAAATGTATTAGCTATATACTTTGTATAAGTTAATAACTTGTTCCTAATGTTTAATCCAAAGTTGTTAATTTCCCCCACCTATGTACCCTGATATGTTTGAAAAAAAACACTTTTAGTATTAGTCTTAAAATTTGCTAATTTGAATTCATATTTTCTTTTCTTATGCTTCATCTCTAATCTGTATTTTGTTGCACTTTTCTTATACATCTAACATTTTTTGAGTTTGTTTTTTTTTCTGGATCATCCATTTCTTAACCCTTATCCTTGATAATCTGATAATTCTCTATTAATTATAAAACAAATGAAACACAGAACATCAGATTTCAACCCATATTGCAAGATATCACAGTTGCTTTAATTTATTTAATGGCATGCAGAGACAATAAGCCTATCTAGTTCACCTTTAAGTGCATTTTAAATTCTACCTATCCTTCCCTCCATCTCTGTATCCCCTATCAACTCTTCTCTATTTATCATTTTGCATGCTTCCACAAATTTCTTCTCCACTACTTATTCCAGTAGTCCTTTCCACTGGTACACAGAAAAGTTTTGTTACGAACTTTTTCTAATGATCCGGAGAGAAGTTGGTTCCTAAAATCTGTCTGTGCTCCATTCTCCTCATCCTTCATTTTTATTCATAACAATGTTTTCATATTTCCCTGACCAGTCTTGTTCACCCATACCATGCCCCACCCTGACCACTTCCCCAGTATTTCTAGCCTCTAAAGAGAACAGCCAAAGGAGTAGCTAGAAATGGGTGAGGGTGAAGAGATGCAGCCATCCTGGGTGCACTGCAAAATATTATTGGGTGTGTTTGGCAGATCTTAAATGGTCTTCAGTCCCTAATAACATTCAGAAATGATTTTTTTATTGCATTTGTGGTATGAATTGTAGTACTGTAGTATTCTGTGTGGCATAAACTGTAACAATTTTTTCTTGCTCCTCAAGTTTGAGCAGCAAATTTTTTTTTATTAGTTTTTTTTTTCTTTTTTGCTCCTCAACTTAAATTTTGGGGAATGATTACACCAGCTGCAAGAATCGTTAACTACAACTTTGAGAAGAACTATTTAATCTTTCAGACTCCTTGGAGCAGCCTTATGTCTCTGCTTTTATAAGATTTCTGAAACTGTACACAGAATACTCACTGTATATCTGGCAAGAACCCTTTAGAGCAGGACTATTACCTCTTTGTTTCTGGAGTCTTTCACTCTGAGGATACACTCTGACACTCTTGACATTGATACTAATCAATATATCTATTGTGAAGCTTATATCCCCTCTATCTGGAAAATCTCCCACATTATTCCTCTCCATAAAGGGGGAAATTCCACTGAACTCTCAAATTACAGGCCTATAGCCATCCTATCACCCTTGGCTAAAATTATGGAAAAATGTATCCATAAACAATTCCTAGCCTATCTTAATCTGAACAATCTCCTAGCCCACTCCCAGCATGGCTTTAGACCTTGCCATAGTACAACCTCAGCCCTTCTTTCCTTCTCTCACACAATAAATCAAAACCGTAATAACAACAAGCTCTCCTCAGCCCTCTTTCTAGACCTTTCCAAGGCATTTGACATGGTAAACCACCAGCTACTCTTAGGGACACTACAAAGACTCTCCATAGATAACCTAGCAATTAGCTGGTTTCATTTCTATCTAAGTGGCAGACAACAAGCTGTACTATGGAAAGATAACTTATCTTCCCTATTACCAATCACCCTTGGAGTCCCCCAGGGGTCTATATTAGGCCCCCTCCTATTCTCCATCTTCATTAATGATCTGCATAAAGTCATCCTAGATGCAACATGTATTCAGTATGCAGATGACTCGACCCTAATCTGTGCTGCCACCTCCCCCACAGATTTACAATCTTTATCCAAAAACACCTTCAACAAAGTAGAGGACTGGCTCACTGGTCACTGTCTACTATTAAACCCAAATAAAACCAAGCTGTTACTCTACACTCCCACTCGCAAGGTCCCTTTACCATCTCTCACTATAACATCTAATATGGTACCATAATTTCCCCAGAACCAAGTACTAAACTACTAGGAGTAATTATTGACAACAACCTTAAGTTTGATGCTCATGTCGACAAAACTATTAAAATAGTTAATAAGAATCTAGGCTCTTTAAATAAGATTAAACAATTCCTAACCCCATCTGCTAGGACTGTGCTTGCCCGTACACATTTGCTATCAACCCTTCTTTATGCCTCACCCATCTTCGCAAACCTAAGCAAATCTGACCTCAGTAAACTTACTAGCGGCTACAATAATATTGCCAGATTTGCCACAAGATCAGCATATAGAACACATCACTGTCTAAACCTTAAATCGCTAGGCTGGCTAGAACTACCCTACCAACTTCAATATAACCAATTAATAGTTGTTCACAAAGTTTTCTATCAACCAGACAGTACACAAATACTGAAAAATATTATAACTCCCTACAGTAGCCTAAACACACTCCACCCCTCCAACAGAATGCTAGTACAAAGTGTTAAATCCAACAATTCAGCTGGTGAATGACTATTTACCAACTCTGTTGGCAAAACCTGGAACTTACTTTCTGCAGAACTTACTACAGTTCCCTCCTTAACCCAATTCAAAATATCTCTTAAAAAACACCTAAAAATGCATTGGCTTTGTCCCTGTACAAACCCTGACTAATCCCTCCTCAAATACTATCTATAAATGAAAACCTTATAACAGGAAGAAACATTCATTGTATTACTCTGACTGATACATGTCTCTTACCTGCTGGAAAGTACTAAAGTAAGGATGATAACTTAACACAACCATGCTCTACTAAAATGTATGTGAACCACTAAAAATGTATGTGTTCTCCCTTAACAGTTAATAATTTCTAAATATTTCCTGTGTGTATTCTAGAAAATCTTGAATGTGTGTGTGTATCTATTCTTCAACAAATGTCCATTTTGTAATATTTCACTGTATGTATACATGTAATGTATGTCTGGTGCTTTTTTCCCCAGGCCTCTGCTGAAAATGGACCTATATCCAGTCGGACTTTCAAATGTAAAATAAAAAAAAAATAAAAATTAAAAATGCTGTTGGGTGCTATCACTGCTCTTGTTCTCTACTCTTAGCAGACTAGTCCAGGTGTAACAAGTGCTGTCCAATCAGTACAATGTAGGTGCATTTATCAACAATGAACCTCGAGTGCCACCTGTCAATACATTTGTATAGTCTTTCCAAGACCTTGCTTGGATTCTTTCGCCCATGCACTGCTGCTGCTGCATTTAACTTTGTATATTAAACAAAAAAAGTTAGTTATGTTCTCTGTTGTCTCAAATATGTTGATGTGAGACATTGAAGAGCTGTGAACTCAAGGCAGACCGGTGCAACAATCCACTAGTTGCTTTTCTTATTCCACAGACGTCCCTGTCACTACAGCCTCTATGCCCTTCCAGTTAACCATGTGGAAATTCAGTTCCTTACTCTTGATCCTGTCCAGAGCATCAACAGCTTTTCTAATAGCAATCTCTGTTAGACTGAGTCAAACACTTTGGTAAACACAGGCAGACCATATCTAGCAGTTCTTGCCTGTTAAAAATTTCCAGTAACTTAATTATACAAGTGGATCAGGTTTGTGTAGCAGCATCTCTAGGCACAAATCCATGTTGGTTGTTGTTGTTTAACACATTGTTATTGTTTCACAAAGCCACTGCCTCTCCTGTTGGATCACATATTAAGTTCAAGCAGCAGTTAATCAGATGGCAGTTGTATACATACCAAGTATAAAAAGTCACACATTGATCTCATTAACATATTCCAGTTCAAAAGCCTGGCTACAGCACCACTGAATATTAATACTAAATACAGAAGAAAATAAAAAAAAAAAAATTAATTGGGAAATCATCTACTCCAGAGAATGTCCACGTTGAAAATATGCCCATAAGAGACGACCCAGTTGTTCAGGATTTGCGAACATATATGGACAGCGAACCAACCTTTGACCAACATGTGTCCATTGCTTTAAGAAAGACTTATTATAATGCACAACTTATAAACAAAGGGATTGTGCCTAGATCTAGAAATATCATTGTCACCCTGTATTCAGCCCTCATCGGGTATAATGCCCCTTATTGGCATGTACCTGTTCAGGCAAAGGCAGCAACTAGAATGCCCACAGAGATACTTTACTCAAAGGACACAAAGCCTAAACAACATATTTTACATGGATCAGCTCAAAGCCATGTCACTATACTCACTATCCTAGAGACTGCTAAGAGATCACCTCTGTCTGGCATACAAGGCATCCACCGACCAATTACTGATGAATTTAGTGCACATCAGCAAGTTAAATGGCATCAGAAATACTTGGTCTAGGGATCAAAACTGCTTCTGCTACAGCAACAGAATGCTTTGGAGGGATAAGTATATCTCACAGAAGATACTGCTGTTGTAAAACAGACTCCCCATCCTTGTCCATATTCAAGCACAACTTGGATCTATAGATGGGAAACAGAAAATGTACCCTAGACTACCCCCTGTACTATTAATGCACAAAGGCAATTCCTAAATGCTTTACCCCCTGCACGAGTCCCATCAAATTATCTATAACATGATCCCAGTTATTCTCATTAGGGGTAATCTATAATTATCAGCCATGGCATCAGTAAGGCCAATCTCTATCCAGATGGGATAGATTAATTTGGGGACCAAAAGGGAAATGGCTAGGCATAAAATGGCTTGTAAGGGCAGCTAGCCTGACACTTACCTTTGAATCTATGAACCTATGAAATGAAGTCCATAAATGATGGTCATAATCATAACCACATGATAAATTACAGTAGCTATTGCAAGTTTGGCTACTTCATCCTCCACCTCCACACATTCACTGTAATCAATTTATCAATACCATGCTATTAAATGAAACCTTTGGCTGTGAGTTTAATTTTTTTTGTTCCCAGGTACCTCTCATGTATCAGATCCAGCACTCTAGAATGTATCTTGTCAGGAATTAATAGCCTGGAATCATAAAGTGAGATACTATGGCACCGAGTTGCTGTTATGTAGCAAGAGTAATTTCAACATGAAATACACTATTGTCCTAGTGCCACTCTTCTTTTCTAGTAATCTCTACCTTTCCGAGAGCTTTTGGGCCACACCTGATTTCTGCTTTCATTGCATCATCTGTCGTGTACTGCTGAAAAAAGACTGACATGTAGTGCTAATCTACTGATGTCTGACTTTTGGCTCCTTTGGGTGTTCTTATGGCAGCTATGACAGTCCATTGGTTTTTATGATGTGGTTTTGATGATGGAGCAATATGGGTACTGCATTATGTTTGATGTCATTGGGTAATATCATGGATAAATGCAGCATCTTGATTTTGGAGTTCTGTTGGACATATGGCCAGTCAGTGTTATAATTCTGACTTTATTTTCTAGGTACATAGGCTATAAGCACTTAGAGTTGCAGGTAAGGGTGTTTTGCATACAGGAAAATGAGATTTTATTGATGGAAGGAAATGCACTTTGATGATTGCAGAGTATGTGATAATGGAGTAGATTTTCTTGGTTAGACTTGTTAATTAATAGATTGTCTTGGCTAAATAGTGTATCTAAAAGTTTAAAATGACTGCATCTAAGTTAACATTTTTATTATATGTATTTATGTGTGTGTGTGTGTGTGTGTGTGTGTGTGTGTGTGTGTGTGTGTGTGTGTGTGTGTGTGTGTGTGTGTAGAGGTTCTTGCTAGTTTCTATTTTTACTATATTTATGCAGCAAATGGTAGAAGTAGCTGACTGGAGCAGTGTAGAATGGATATAATTTTTTTTCAAAACTTTATTTTATTTTAGTGTAGGTTCATTATTAGATTAGTACTAGAGTTATTGTGTATAATAACAAAAACTTATTTTACTGAAACTGATCAGCATACAAAGATGGATAAGGGGTCATTTATCATTCAAATCACCAACAAAAACATATAAGGCTTTATTTCTTAATATGACAAGAGAAAACACACTATTAGAAGAGACATGGCATCCTTAACTCTATTAATTCTAACTATCGTTACTGGCACAAGATTGAAAATCAGTAGTTAATAAAGAAGATAAGATGAGCACATCACACATACAACTATTTGCATGTAGTGCTATATTCTTACACTATTATTATTACTATATTAACACTTTGAAGTAACCATAAAGGAATTAATGAGTTAAATCCTTTGGAGGGAAGGACTATCACTAGTACTTGTAAAGGAGAGTAGATGTAAAGCCATTTTATATTACTTCAGGATACAGTCCAAAGTTGTACTCCAGAAGTTAAGGTATTTCACGCATTTGCTATTATTTTCTGTAGCTAGTTTATGGCATAAAATATACTTGGAGGCCATCATTGCAAAATTTACCCAGTTTATTTTAGAGCGGTCCAACCAGTTCTGCGTAATGCAAAGCTTAATTAACATAAAGAGAGCAATCTGGATTCTCACATCATTAGTGGGTATACCCTTTTGACCTACATGCAATATCACAAATTCCCAAGAAAGGGTGGATTTCCCATATCCCATTTTATCAAGTTTAATCCTTAGCGAGTTCCATAAGCTTTCTGCATGTTTACAGTACCACAGATTATGCAGGAGGTCGGCTGTCACTGTGAGGAAAAAGGGACAAAGAGGTGAAATATTTGGAAAGAAGCTGTTTAGATGCTCTAGGGTATAATATGCATTATTATTTATCATTAATTGGGTATATAATAGTTTCTTGAAGGGGACAAAATTGATTGTATTATTAATTGCTTGGGAGAGGTGGACTGTCAGTTCAGAGTTTTTGTTTCTCCAATACTGTGCAAATGTAATAGAAGTTTGATATTTAATGGTAGAAATTAGGTTGCATGTAATTGATAACATCTTTTTAATTTTTAGACATTTCAGGAGGGATAGGGCAATATTTATTTCTTCTTGAACCTCATTTGGAAAATTACCCAAAGTAGATACTAACTCTTTGATTTGTCTCAGAATTTTTTGTATATTTGTTGCTGAGTTCAAATTTTTCTTTGATGTCCTTTAGAGAATTATCCTTAGTTGTCCAAAAATCCCAGACATTTAAGTTTTTTTATTTGGGGGAATTGGTCAAGATTTATCATTTTATTACCCAGATTTAGGTTTGGGGTTAAATGAATGGGCTGCAAGAGTATAAGTGCATTTGTTAGACCTAGTGAAGAGAAGAACTTTTGGAATGAATTAATTTTATATTTGATTAGATTATGTAGCTTAATGTCTTTTAATATAGGTTTATTTATGAAGGGCAGTGATTTGGGATTTATATTACACTGCTTTACATGTGCATGCCAAAGATCAACCCATTGGGGGAATGAGTTGAGTTAACTGGATTATGGTCTGCAATTAGCATGATTCTGTTGGCACAAACTATGTCATAGTATAATCTACAACCTGGTATCCCAGTCCTTCCTTGTTTTGGAGAAGCATTAATTTTGTTAGGGAGATCCGTGAGGTCTTAGGAAACCAAATGAATTTAGTTAAAGTTTTATTTATTTTTTTGAAGACGTTTAAAGGGATGTTGCTATTTGCTGCATTAAACTGATATAGCAATCTGGGTAGAATGTTCATTTTTATAATTGCTATTTTAGATAAAAAGGGAAGTTTCATGTTTTTCCATCTGTCTATATCATTTTTTTATGTTTGTCCATGATTTGACAAGATTATTTTGAAGGGAGTTTTTATGATTATGGTCAAATATTATCCTTAGGTACTTAAAGGTATATTTTAACTTAATTTGGATTATAGGAAAGAGAGGCTCTTTATGACTGCTCAGGTTGAATGGAAAAATAAGAGATTTTAAAGGGATGATTTCATAACTGGAAGTTTTCGAGAAGATTTCTTTAGAATTTTGAATTTTTGTTAAGACAGTATTAGGTAACTGGAAATAAATGATGAGGTCATCAGCGAAGCCTGAAAATACAAGATTTTCCCCAAAAAAGATGGAGTAGCCATGGGGGGCATCCACTGCCAACAGCTATGCCAATTTGGTAATGGCCACTTGGGAGGAAGAGATGTTGATAGAATCATCTTTTTGCCTTGCCAAAATGTCCTTTTTTCTAGATGTTTTGTTGATGATCTCGTCCTCCTATGGGATACCACCCATGAGGAACTATGCAGTTTTTTCTAATATGTAAATACTAATACATCTTTTTTGAGATTCACTGTGAATCTTTGTGCTTTCATCTATTAGCCTGGTGAGCCTGGGCATCCTGAGACAATGTAGCAACTGCCTCATGTACACTGACAACCCTCTCCTCTTACCTCCAAACACTCAGACTTGTGAGATATGCACTTATATATCCAAATTGGAAGCCATGCACTCTGCAGCCAAGACCAGAATAGCTGGTCAAGAGGAGAAGGTCAACACTTGCACCACAACAGATGGAACATGTAGCCCTCCAGAGCACACACCAGCACTGCCTTCACATAAAAACACAAACCACACACCCACCTTCGCTGAGGCTCTCAATAAAAATCTACACAAACAGCAGAGACCTCCAAGGCAGAAATGCACTTGACCACCACAACACAACACTAATCATGAGACACATAACTCTTCTAAACAGTGTGCCACTCAACCAAAGCCCCTAAGGCAAAACAGCATCCCCAACACACTAGTCATAGGTAACTCAATAGTGGGGCACACTGATAACCAACTCACTAGGCTGAATAAGGAGAAAGTAACAGTCAGCTGTCTGTCAGGTGCCAGGATCCACCACATAATGCAAGCACTCAAGTCCCTCAACAACAGGTAAAAATATGACTGTCATTGTACATGTGGGTGTGAATGACCTGAGACGTACCTCCCTGGACTACATGAAAAGAGACATGGAGGAACTCTCAGATTATGAAGCCCAGATGGTAATGATCCTAGCTCTGAGCAGCCTCCTACCATCACCCAGAATGATACCACAGTACAAGCAGAAAAGGATTGATTTCAACAATTGACTAAGTTTCTGGTGTCCTTCTAAGGGGATCCAGTATATGTCTGCCTGGGATGACATGATTGACAGACCTAGATGATTTGACAGAGATGGCCTGCTTTTGTCACCCCTGGGTTTCCAGATACTGACCAAGACTCTTGACACCCCTATAGTGCCTTTTTTATGTGGTGTTCCAAAGACCAAATTACCACCGTGACAGCTACAAACAAATGTAATCTGAGGGTCATGCTGCTCAACACTAGAAGTCTAAATCTCAAAATGCACACACTCGAAGCACTCCTTAAAATGGAGAACATCAGCATTTGTGCTGTAACAGAGACATGGTTCAAGGCAGCAGATAGCACCCCTGCACTACCAGGCTATAACACATTCCATACCTTTTGGCCCTAGAACTTGGACAGAAGCTCCAAAGGCGGTGGTGTTTCCTTATTCATAAAGGATACGCACACCTCCAGACTGGTAGCCCAACATGATGCATCAGGGATACTTCAGGTGCAGCTAACATTGGGTAAGACAGCGATTCAGGTCATAGCCTGCTATAGGTCCCCAACCATGACCCAAGACTCACACTTCACGTTGCTAAGCACCCTGGAAAATATTAGGGTCCAAACTAACACTCTCATACTGGGCAACTTCAACTACCCCTCCATTAACTGGGAAAAGTACTCATGCACCAATACATTCGCCCAATGTTTCCTGGAATTCATTAATTCCAATGCCCTGGACCAGCTCATTCTTACCCCCACTAGAGGTAGCAACTTCCTTGACCTGGTCATTACTAACATGGGTGACCATTGCTCTGTAC
The DNA here is from genome assembly GCF_019279795.1 of Protopterus annectens. Classification (NCBI taxonomy): domain Eukaryota; kingdom Metazoa; phylum Chordata; order Ceratodontiformes; family Protopteridae; genus Protopterus; species Protopterus annectens. Next base: position 1,440,858,775 of record NC_056726.1, read on the forward strand.
CAATAGTCAACTCTTCCCTGGTTAGATACGACCACAAACTAATCACCTTGGAAATCGACATCCCTCCCACCCCCGCAAAGTAACCACCATGAAAAACTTCTCCAAAGCTAACTTTGGGATCCTAAAAACAGAGATGGCTAACTTCACAGAACCCATGCAATTGGAGAACAGCTGCATGACCACTGAATCATAAACTAATGCCCTGTACGAACACATACACAAATGCATGGATCTTGCCATACCCAATATAACCAAGATGCACTCCTCCAAACAAGGAAGCCAATCTGGTAGTCCCCTGCCATAAACAAACTCTACAACAGAAGGAGGAAACTAATGAGAAATAAGGTGAAGTCCCAAGACTGGAAAAACTCCCTTATCAGTCTCAACAAAAAGTTGAGATTCCTCATCAAATCCTCTAAAGCTAGCTACGAAAACAGAATTGCAACAGATAGTAAAGACAACCACAAGGCCTTCTATAGTTATGTAAAGAATCTCCATGGCAATACCTACATTTGCTCGGAGCTGTTGCACAATGGCACTTCCTATACCAAGCCAAAAGATATTGCCAATATACTGGCCGACAGATTCAGTGCCAACTTTACCCCTCTCTTCCCTACCAAAGGACAAATCACAATATCAGTAGATTGCCAGGCACCCAGTATTACTGCTGCACATGTTAAAACAGCACTGTCCAATGCCAAGAATGCAGCTTCTATGGGACCTGACAATATCCCTGGCTGTGTTCTACATGAACTACAATGTGAACTGGCACCTCACCTGTGTGGCCTGTTCAATCACAGCCTCACCTCAAGCTTTGTCCCTACCAAATGGCACACTGCTACAGTCATCCCTCTCCACAAAGGAAGAGTGACTATAGACCCTGGGAACAATCACCACATTAGCCTGGCAAGTCTGATATCAAAGCTGTGGAGTACATCATCATGGACCTAATAAACAAAGATATAGGGAGCCTCCGAACTCTGGATCCCACACAGTTTGGTTTTGTGAAGGGTAGATCATGCTTGCTCAACCTGGTCAACTTCTTTGAGTCAGTCACCAGAGCTGTGGATGAAGGCAAGGTGGTTCATACAGCCTACCTTGATCTGGCCAAGGCCTTTGATACCATTCCCCACTCAGGAATCATAGAAAAACTCACTAAGCTAGGCATCAACCCCTATATCACTAGATGGATTTCAAACTGGCTCACAGATAGAACCCACAGTGTGAAAGTAGCTGACTCTAAGTCAGACTGTTGACCAGTCATGAGTGGAGTCCCACTGGGTTCGGTCCTGGGTCCTCTCCTGTTTGGTATCTACTTCTCTGAAGTCCAGGCCAACACGAAGGGACTCCGGCTGACAAAGTTCACAGACCATTGCAAGTTGGGAGTCATAATTAACTCCCCAAGTGATGTTGACACCTTACAGAAAGGCCTCACTGAGAGCAGTGACTGGTGTCAGAACCATGGCCTTAAACTTAATGCCAAAAAATGTGGAGTCATCCCCTTTGGGAAAAACCTGGTTCCCATGAATTACCACATTGATGGTAGTCCACTGAACACAGAAGGCATCATAAGAGATCTGGGAACACAGGTTGACAGCAACCTCTCTTTTGACCGCCACATTGCCACTGTGGTCAGAAAGCCCTTCTGTGTGACACATCTCATTACTAAGGGTTTTGCATCCAGGAAGAAAAAGGTCATTGTCTCCCTCAACTCTTCCCTCATTAGGCCAATCATAAAGTACAATGCCCCATTTGGCATGTACCTCACTAGACACCTACAACAACTGGAGAGGCCACAAAAATACCTCACAAAGAGGATCTTAGGCCTTAAACACTTATCCAATATGGACAGACTAAAAAAACTCCAACTATTATCTGCCTCATATCGCCAGCTTAGAGGCGATCTCTGCTTGACTTACAAATGCATGTCTGACCCAGCTCTATTAGAAATGCTACATCTAAAGAAATCCCAATCCCTCCACATTACATCCTCCAGAGACCTCAACCTCATTACCACAATCAACAGAACAAGCTGGAGGGACAGGTTCATAACCCAGAGACTGCCCATGCTATGGAATAGAAAATTCACCCTGGGGATCACTCCAGTGGCTCTACTTGACAGAGGCACCAGGAACTAAGTTCGGGTGGCATGATGCCAGGGTAATCCTATGGGCTAGGCTTGTAAAGGCTCCAGGGCCATTAGCCTAGTACACACCTATGAACCTATGAATGAATCAATGCATGAAACTGAGATCTTGGATGTAAAAGTTTACAAGAAATCAGACACTGTATTAAGTATGAAGATCTATAGGAAACAGTGTCATAGAAATGCATTTTTGCATGAAACGAGCATGCACCCTACACATGTTTTTAGAAACATAGTGAAACATCAAGGTATGAGAGCATCTAGACTGAATGCAGAGGATGCTGCCTTCCATGAAGAAATAGATGCCTTAAAGGCAAAGTTTAAACAGAGAGGGTAAAGTGATATATTTGTTATTATACAATGACTCCCTATTACTATTTGAAAACGTGCACGCTGATTGGCCCAGCCCAACCAGCGTGCCCGTTGTAAATCCCACAATATACCAGTGGAAAAAGGTCTGGTCACCCAGACTTTTTTCTGTTGGTATAAAGTGCACCAAAACCTTTTTTTTTTTTTTTTTTTTTTTTTTTACAATTATAAAAAAAGAGAAAACAGAGCAACGGAGACTTTCTTTTCTCCATTGTTTCCATTTCAATGCATTGATGTACTGGTTATGCGTGGGAATAAGTCCCATATGCATGCGCAGTACATCAAAACAAAGAAGCAGTATACCAAAACCGGCAGAAGAACAGTAATCCACCGTTATACAAAGACATTATTTAAGAAAAGTAAGTATTTTTTCTTAAATAATGTCATTGTATAATAGCAATAACCAACTCCATGGTTGTGGTTTATTGAAGACTTACCCATGGTTGCCTTTGTTTAAGGACTCGGGCTTCGCCCTAGTGATTAAACCACACCAACCATGGGTAAATCTTCAATATATCTCACCTCGTCATCGGTTATTGCTTTAATAACATCTTTAATGGGATCTCTAAAATTTGATCTACAACAGTGAAACCCTATTTTGAAGAAAACAGACCTGACCATAGAATTAATAGGGGGCCTAAAAGAGAGACAATTGGTATAGCCACTTACTATACAAATGATATTCATCTAGTGACCAAGTTTATAAAAAAGTTTGGCCTATATTGACTAGTGACCCTAGTGCTAAACAGATAGTGGGTAAGAGGCCGACTTTCCTACTTAAAAATAAAAAAGTTTTTGAAAAGATTATCATGTCATCCTAGAAATAGAAAGGAGGAAATAATGAAGACTGGTACACATGCTACTATTGCTTCTGGAAAATGTAATTTTTGCATGTACTTAGATTCCACAGGAATGTTTAGACATACAGAAAATGGTAAGGTGTTTAGATTTAAAGTAAGAGCTGACTGTAACTCGGAAAATATAGTATACTTGGCTGTGTGCAATATAAGTTCCATGTTCTGTGTTGGGAAAACCAACAACAGACTTAGGGACAGGATTATGGAACATCTATATGATATGAGAACAGGAAGTACCACTAATGCATTGTTGAAACATGTCTCAACATTTGATGAGACACATTCATTTAGATTTGGCAGTAGAACAGGTTGATATTAATGAATGGGATAGTGATATAGGAAACCAAACAGAAGTTATGTAAACTCAGTGGCGGCTGGTGACTTCAAGTCAAAGGGGGGCTACAGGAGACAGCTGAATGGGTGGGGTCAACGGGAAGGGGTGAGGCCAACTAGAAAGGGGAGGAGCTATGCTCAAAACCACAAAAACTGGAACTTTAATTAAATACGCTGCCCTGGGTGCCAAACCATCATTATGAGAGTCCAATCAAGACAAAATAAAGTGTAGAAGAAAAAAAAATGTTTCAATGCATTGGCTGCATGACAGCTTACTTAATATCTAGATGGAAACAAAAAGGTTGTAAGGCATGAAACAATAAATTACTTTTTAAATACATTACTGGAATGTCAGTCAAAATCAAGTATAAGAAAAACAAGCAGCACTCAACTCAAACCACTTCTCCTTGCACTGCAATTCTAATTATAATTTATATTCAGCTTTATTAAAGTACCAAGTAACATGCTGAAAGTAGCAATCTCTGTGGTACCCCCACTTGTAAAAATGTTTCTTATCCAAAAAAGACCTGCTGCTTGACAACAACTATCTACTTGTTTCATGGGGAAAACATGATCAAAGTAAAAAATGAAAAGCAAACAAGAAACAAGCTCAAGATACATTGCTTAAAGGATTAATGCACAGGTTATGGGCCACACATGATAGATTGGCATTCTGTTTAGTTTACAGGTAAAGTCTGCAAAGATGACTGCAAGTCTACAACAAATATAACGAACTTCTTAAAATAATGTAATCCTGTCCTTTATTACAAATACTGTCATATGCATTTCAGTACCCAAGGCTTATACATCATCTAGTTATGTACGTATTCTCTGCATAGCAACAAGAGAAAGGCTTTCAATGTTGGCAGTTCTTTAACAATATGCTTATTAAAGCTTACTTGCATCTTACAATCTCAGACAAGCTTACCTGAATGTCAATAAAGCATTGCTACTTAAACACAGAGCAACAGGCACTTTCTGAATAATAAAAAGCATAAATCAACAGTATAAGAATATGACAGAAACCAGAACATTCTGCAAAATCAAGGACAGATGAAAAGCCACTGTAGTACTTGTGTCTATCTTGGATGGGTGGATACTCTGCACATTTACACTGCATAACTGCTCCTTGCCTTGCTTGGACACATCCAGAATCACTACATGGGGGAGTGGGATGCAACAAGTATGTCACAATTTGAAATGTCTCTGGCTGACTGTGATGGCCCTGACACATTTGTCATACCTCTCAACCTCAGAGCAAGAAATCTGGACAAAGTCATACATAGAAGCAGGACAAAGGTCCAAAAATAAGGACAATTTTTAAATATTGCTCTTATAAACTTAGAAAGGTAATAGAATAGTAGGTCTTGCATTAGTATGAATTTTCTGAAGCGTATGAAATCTGAAACTCATATGTATGTCATTATTTTCTTTAATGATTTGCCACTAATTTGCCAAAAAAACACAATTTCATGAAAAATAGACCACAAATGCGATACAAAAATATAAAATAGCCACACAATACAGCTGGGAACCTGTCAAAGAAGGGACACTTTTTTTAATATTAGTACTTGCTAACTTGAGCAGCTGACAAAATAAAATAATCTGCATGCATTTCCTGAAATAACAGTAATCTATAACTCTGATTATTACAGTTATTTATTAATTGTAAACCCTCCGTGTTTTCTTCCAAAATTGCCATTTTGTGGAGGAATTATTAGGGGAAGAGCAACATTTTGAGCCAAAATTGGGGACAGTTGAGAGGTTTAGCTATGCCTAAGTCTACAAAGCAATTTATTTGCACGTACCTCTCAACCTGTTAATGCAGGAAATCTGGACAAGGCCAAATATATTGGGGGAACATATAAACAGTACTAAACATTGCTTTTGTATAAACTGAGACAGTTGATAGAATAACAGGTCTTGCTTTAGCATGCATTTTTCTGAGGGTTATGAAGTCTGAAACTCAGTGTCTGTCATTTACTGACTTAATTTCCAAATGATTTGCCAGAAAACCACAAATTTTATGAGGAACAAATCAAAAATAAGAAGCAAAAATCTATTCATTTTGTGAAAATCTGGACAGTTGAGAGGTATAGTTCAGCCGGGGCTGTCTGAGTTTGCTACCTTCCCCCTCACAAAATCATGGTTGAATGGAGCCTCCCCCCAGCAGCCATTCCAATGAACCATTACTTGGCTATTTCACCCCATTTACCATAAACATTAATGTTTATTTTATTTATATTTTATTTTACATTTGTTTACCAGGCTAGTCCGACTGGATATATTTCCATTTTCAGCAGAGGCCCGGGGAGAAATGCTCCACATTAAAGTTAATACAAACAAGTCATTACATAAAAAAAACAAGTAGTTAGTAAGAATACAAACAGAAATAAGGTTCAATCTAAAATATACTAGTAGGAAATTTATACTAGGAAGGACATTTACTTTTATTTACAGTAAAAGAATAGGGGAGTTATACTTTAGTAAAACATTCATGAAGAGTATAATTGCATAAGCAATTATAAACCATACAACCATACTATGTTCTAAATTAATTTGTATCAGAGGCTAATTAACAAAGGTGTTTTTGAGATAGTCTTCTGAAGGGAGTGAGTGAATAGAGGTAAGAGGGTGTATAAGATTAGTTGGGATTGATGCATGGGCATAGCCAGAGTGTTTTTAGGTGTTGTTTGAGATTTTGTTTAAAGAGGAAGGGTGATGATGTAATAGTTAGAGTGGTAGGTAGTAGATTCCAGTATTTACCTATGGTGTTGGAGAATAGAGAATCACCTGCAGTGTTATTGGACTTAGCTTCACAAGAAGTTTATTAGAGGAGTGTAGTGAATTTAGATTAGAATAGGGAGAAATAAAGTCAGAAAGTATAGGGGTATTTTTTGGTTGGTGAAATATCCTGTGAACAAAGGTAAGTTGGGAGAGTAATAGTGTATTTTTCAGTTCTAGCCAGTTTAGTTGTAGTAGATTCTGGCAGTGGTGAGTTCTAAATGGGTTTCCAGTAGCAAATCTGGCAATGCTATTGTATGCATTTGCTAGTTTAGTGAGGTTATTTTTCTTTAGGTTAGTGTATATGGGTGAGACATAAAGAAGAGTAGAAGTAAGATGAGAGTGAGCGAGTGTAATTTTGGCCTGTGGAGTTAGAAAGGTTTTAATTCTATATAAGGAGCCAAGTTTTCTATTTACGGTTTTAATAGTATTACTAATGTGGTTATCAAAAGTGAGGTTATTGTCAATTATAATACCTAACAATTTAGTGGTAGAGTCAGGGACTATATATGTACCATTATTGGAAGTAATAGTGAAGTCTAAGAGGGGGGAACTTACTATTAGGTCTAAAAAGCAGGAGTTTGGTTTTATTGGCATTCAAAAGTAGGCAACGTTTCAAGAACCATGCCTCAACTGTGCTAAATATGTTCTGTGTTAGGGTCTGTAGTTTAGAGGAGGTATTTGCAGAGCATATGAGTGTTGAGTCGTCTGCATATTGAATACATGTAGCTTGAGGTATTGCTACATGTAAGTCATTTATGAATAAAGAGAAAAGGACAGGACCTAGGATGGAACCTTGTGGTACTCCAAGAGAGACTGGCAGAAAGGATGAAAGTGTATTTTCTCAGAGAACAGCCTGTTGCCTGTTAGTAAGGTAGGAAGTAAACCATTGAACAGCTTTGGTATCTAGAGAGAGAGATTCAAGGGTTTTTAAGAGCATATGGTGGTTTACCATGTCAAAGGCTTTTGACAAGTCTACAAAGAGTGCAGATGATAGGATACTATTATTGCGGTTTCTATTGATACACTCGGTAAAGGATAGGAGAGCTGTGGTAGTGCTATGAAATGGACTAAAGCCATGTTGGCAGTTGGCTAGTAAGTTATATTGAGTTAAATGGTGCATTAGCTGATGATGAATACATTTCTCCATAATTTTTGCATACAGCTTTACGTCTACAATGATTTGGACTTCATTTGAAAGTTTTATTTTGCATTTTACAGCACAAACACTAAGACATCTGCTAAACAAAGCAACGCAGTCTCACAATGAAAACAGACTTAGCATTAAAACGTCTCTGCGCTTGAAACTCACATTCATTGAAACAGCATTGAAACCCACATTCAAAGAAAATACATTTGGCTAGTGGCAGATAAAGATTAACATTGTGCTATTTTCAAATGATAAACCCCTTGCACACAAAATGTGTTCTGTGATGCACCTTCTTGACTGCATTAAATTATATTCCTTGTATAATACAGTACAGTTGTTAGATGGTGTTTTAAATTTATTGCTTTGAACATTTTTCCAGTAAACAATGAAACAAAATGCATGCACCAGTAATGACAATACTGCCCAACTGAGAACATTTCCATCCTAAAAGTCTACTAAAACTTCTACAGTCCACCAGTATTAGTAAATATGCACAATCTCTGCAGAAGTAAAAGTCATCTAAATAATTCCACAGTAAAAAGATCTGTAACTAATGAAGAGGTTGCTGCTAGCAAAAACTTTATATTTCATTGTTTCATCTACAAATAAAGTGCCTGTTGCCCTTGAGGAATAAATTGCCTATATTACATTAAAAAAATGATAAGCTAGTAATATTGCAATAGGGAATGAATGGCAAATAACGGACGGGTTCATAGTTACTAGGTATCTTTGCCAAAGAGGACATTCTCAAGACGGCAGCATCCACCCTGTTTACAACACAGTACAATATCAGCAATGCATCTACATACTGTGGAAGTAGAACCCACAGCCTTCTGCATCAAAAACAAGTACACTACCTGTTGTACTATTAACAATGCAAGCAACCGTCACATAAGCAGCACTAAACTTCTTTTCTCTGCACCTCTCAGTTCCTTGTAAAATTTACTCGACACTCAGCTGTATCTCTCAACTTTGTAGCACAAGAAATCTGGAAAAAGACAAAATGTATTGGGAAGGAACAAAAACCAGGGACACATTTTAAACATTGCTTGTATAATCTTGGAAAGCTGCTAGAATAAATACTGTGTTACCACCATGCATTTCACTGCCAAGACTTGAACCCAGGACCCTGTGCAAAACAGTCAGAGCAACCTACCACTATGTCAAATCAGCTGTTTTGTAAAAGAGAGAAAGACTAAAACTTAAATATCTACCATTTAGTGAATTCAGTTCTCACCATAGCTGTCAACCTCTTAGCACAAAACACCTGAACAAAGCCAATAATGGGGGGATACAGCCCTCACACATATTCAGTGAATTCAGTTCTCACCATAGCTCTCAACCTTAGCACAAAAAACCTGGATGAAGCCAATAATGGGGGAATACAGCCCTCAAACATATTCAGTGAATTCAGTTCTCACCATAGCTCTCAACTTTAGCACAAAAAACCTGGATACAGCTAATAATGGGGAATACAGTCCAATAAATAGGGACAAATTTCAAATATTCATCTTATACATTTAGAAAAGTGCTAGAGGTTTTGTGTTACTATTTACTTTCTGAAGAATATCAAGTCAGAAATTCAAATGCCTGTCAATTTTATTTATTTAATATTTGTTAACCAGAAAAGTGTGACTTGGAACAAAAATCAATTTTCAGCAGAGGCCCAGGTAGAAATATTGCAGACACATGTCTTTGTAACATGGGAGGACACCAGAACAAACCCACACAAACACAATGAGGACATGCATACTCCACACAGAAGGCACCCCAGCCAAGAATCAAACCTGAGAACCTCTAGCTGTGAGGCAACAATGCTACCACTGCACCATCAACTATTTAATTAATTAAAAACTCAGAAACCATAGATTTTAGGGGGAACAGAACAGAACAAAATATGAGGCAAAAATCTGCAAAATTTCAGAAATGTTGGTGGGTAGGGAATTTAACTCTTGATACCTGCACCCAAGGTACAGGGTTCAAGCCTGAGGTATTCTCTAACCACCTCTAGCAATCTGTCTAACCAGCAGTATAAACCAACTGGGGCATTTTACACACACACACACACACACACACACACACACACACACACACACACACACACACACACACATCTTCTCGTACCTGCAACTTCAGCTTTCTCCTGCAAAGTCCATAATTGTTTCTCGGCTTGTTCCAACATTCCAAGACTGCTGACTCTGCAGTCCGATCCCCTTCCAGTCTATGCAGTTAGCACTACATAGACTTCTGGGGAATCAGCAGTCTGCTTCCTTCTTCCTGAATCCAGACTGGAAAGGCAGCAGTCCGGATTCACTTTGTATGGAGGATCTGTAGGACTGTACCATTGTGGTTCGCAGCTGGGGAGCTGCAGTCCTGCAGTCCGATATCATGAGCCACCACTGCATAAACTAGATGGATAATTAGATTTAGAGCTGATACTGGCAAATGATTAAATGAGAAACTTCCACTAAAACCTGTATTAAAAAGTAGAGGATACTGTAGGTAGCCTGTACCATTGTTGCTATGATATAACTGGTATGTTCCTTTAAGAACTTTAAACATGGCTCTGTTTACTATGATGATGGAATAGGTTCATAGGTTCATAGGTTCATACTAGGCTATCTGCCCGAGGGCATTTATAAGCCTAGCCCATTGTTTTGTGGCTTACGCCACCCCTTTAGTATGGGGAACTATACCCATTATTTTGCTGTGCCTCTGTCGAGCAGTGACACTGAGGTAATTCCTGGGGTATATCTGCGATCTCCCATCCATTGGTCAAGATTTCTCTTGAACAAGGCCAGCGAGGTGCTCTGCCTCACATGTACCGGGATTTTGTTCCACAGCATAGGAGTCTTTGGGTGATGAATCTATCCCTCCAGCACGTCCTATTAATAGCCGTGTCGAGGTTTAAGTCTCCCGCCCTTGTGGCTCTGATGGATCTAGATTTTTGAGGTGAAGCATATTCATCAAATCTGGGTTTGACATGGCCTTGTATGTTAGGCAAAGGTCACCTCTGAGCAGGTAGCGACTGAATAGAGCTGGAGTTCTTTCAGTCGGGCAGCATAGGACAGATTTTTGAGACCCTTTATCCTTTTGGTGAGGAACTTTTGTGGCCTCTCCAGCTGCTGCAAGTGTCGGGTCAGATACATTCGAATGGGGCATTGTACTCAATCATTGGTCTGATGAGTGATGAGTAAAGGGAGACTATGACCTCCTTGATCTAGATGAGAATCCCTTCATGATAAGGTGGGCAATGTAGAAGGACTTCCTAACTACTTTAGCTACATGGGTGTCGAATGACAGACTACTATCAACCTGGGTCCCCAGGTCCCTGATAACTTCTTCTGTGCTCAGTGGATTGCCACCTATTTGGTAGCTAGGGGTAACCTTGTTTTTCCCGAAGGGTATGACTATGCATTTTTTGGCATTTAACTTTAGGCCGTGGCTCTGGCACCAGTTATTCGTTTCTGTGAGACCCTTCTGAAGGATATCTGTGTCAGATGTGTTTTCTACTATGGCGCCCAGTTTGCAGTCATCTGCAAACTTTGTCAGCCATAACCCTCCTGTGTTTGCTTGTACTTCGGAAAAGTAGATGCCAAACAAGAGTGGGCCCAGGACTGAGCCCTGTGGGACACCACTTGTGACAGGCTTTGAGTCTGACATGGCGCCAGCAACTCTGACCCTGTGGGTTCTGTCACTCAGCCAGTTTGCAACCCATCTTGTGATGTATGGGTTAACATTTAAGCTGATGAGTTTTTCAATGATACCCGAGTGGGGTATTGTATCGAAGGCCTTAGCCAGATCGAGGTAGGCTGTATGGACGCCTTTCCCTCGTCAATGGCTTTGGTGACTATTTGAAAAAGTCAACCAAGTTTAAAAGGCATGATCTGCCTTTGACAAAGCCAAACTGGGTTGGATCCAAAGTCTGCAAATTCCTATGTCTTTATTTATGAGGTCCATTATGATCCTCTCCATGGCTTTGCAGATAAGGCTTGTCAAGCTAATGGGCGGTAATTTCCAGGGTCTGTGGTGGCACCACCTTTGTCAAGTGGGACCACAGTTGCAGTCCGCCACTCCCTGGGTACGTATCCAGAGGTAAGACTTTGATTAAACAGCTGTCCTAGCTGTGGGTTTAATTCCTCATTGAGTTCGTGGAGCACACAGCCGGGGACACCATCGGGTCCCATGGATGCTGTGTTTTTGCTTTGGAGAGAGCAGATCTGACTTGGGCGCTGGATATGTTTGTGGGGCTGGACTCATTTGGTATAGATATCTCTCCTTTGGGGAGGGGAGAAGTTTGCACTGAACCTGTCAGCCAGTATGTTGGCAATGTCTGTAGGATCAGTAATCTTCACATCATTTTGAACTAGTTCTGAGCATATCTGGGAGTTTCCTCCTAGGTTTCTAACATAGCTAAAGAAGGCCTTATGATTGTCTTTTGAGTCTTTAGCTATTTTTCTCTCGAAATTTGCTTTGGATGATTTTATGAGAGCTCTTAGTTTTTTACTTATAGTGATCAAGGGTGTCTTACCTTTTAAGGATTTTGCTCTATCTTGTAGTAGCTTCCTCCTTTTGTTGTAGAGTTTGTTTATGGCTGGGGTCCACCAGACTGGACGCTTGCCTTTGGTACAAAGAGTCTTTGTTTTGCTTGGGATTGCCTTATCCATGCAGTCCTGCAGGTGCTGGTAGAAGGCGTTTGTAAGTGATTCAGCGGCTTGAGTATTGTTTTCTGCGCTCGGGGCCTGAAAGGAGACCACACTAGTCTTTAGAAGTGTGAAGTCGGCTTTTGAGAAGTTCTTTACTGTGGTCTTTTTTATTTCAGGTGGGGTGGGATGAGGACCTCCAGTGAGATTAGTTTGTGATCTGATCTCACCAGTGAGGGGTATACTTCGGTGTTGAACATTGTGCTCCCATGTTCGTGATGATGAGATCAAGTATGTTATCTCCTCTTGTGGGGATGGTGACTAGTTGTTCCATGGCATTTGAGTTTATGAATTCCAGGAACTTTTGGGCTAGGGTGTTTGGGCTTGAGTAGTGTTCCCAGTCTATATTAGGGTAATTGAAGTCACCTAGTATGATGGTGTTTGGTGATACATTTATCCCTCTAGTGTTTTCAGGAAGGCCATGTGAGTTTCCTGAGTTTGTGAGGGTGGCCTGTAACATGCTACAATTTGCAGAGCAGTCTTGCCTATGGTTAATTGCACCTGGATGGTCTCCGATGCATCGTGCGTTGCCACCAGTCTTGAGGTGTGGGTGTCCTTGATGAATATGGATACCCCCCCCTCCTTTCTTGGTATTGTCCGGATTTTGGGGCCGGAACGCATGATATGAGGTAAAACCTGATAGCGCTGGGGTGCTCTCAGGAGCCTTGAACCAGGTTTCTGTCACAGCACAGACATCGATGTTCTCCATACTGAGAAGGGCCTCGAGTGCGTGCATTTTGAGATTTAGACTTCTGGCATTGAGCAGCATTACCCTTAGTTTTTTTCCTTTTTGTGTTCTAGGGTGGTAGGTTTAGAATTTGAGCCTTGCCTAAAAAGGCACTATGGGGTGGCAAGAGCCTTTGCCAATATCCGAATCCCAGGGTGACAGGTGCAAGCCGTCCCTTGCGAAGCAGCGTGGCTTGTCCAGCATGTCATCCCAGGCAGACAGATACTGGATCCCCTTTGAATGACACCAGTGTTTAAGCCAATTGTTAAAGCTGATCATCTTATCTCTGTATTGTGGCATCATTCTTGGTGAAGGTAGGATACTGCTCAAGGTCAGGGTCATACCTGCCTGGGCTACATAATCAGAGAGCTCCTCAATGTCTCTTTTCATGTAGTCCAAGGAGGTACATCTCAGGTCGTTTACACCAGCGTGGACAATGACTGAGTCATATTTGTACCTGCTGTTGAGAGACCTGAGTGCTTGCGTTATGTGGCGGATTCTAGCGCCCGACAGGCAGCTTACTGTGACCTTCTCCTTACTCAGTCTGGTGAGCGGGACATCAGTGTGTCTGACTATGGAGTCACCAATGACTAGTGTGTCTGGCATTGTGTTTGGCCTTAAGGGCTGTGACTGTTTGACACTCTGACTGTGAGGTCTATGTGTTGCGGGTGTTGTGTTCTGAGGTGGTGGTTGTTTGGGTGTCTGCTTTGGTGGCCTCTGCTGTTTTGGTAGATTTTTGATCAGAGCCTCCGAGTATGTCTTTGTGTGTTTATGTGTATGATTTGAGGTTGTAATGGTACTATGTGAGACTGGGTCTATAGTGTGTGTGGTAACCTACTCCTCCTGACTGGTCTTGCCAGTCCTATGTTGAGAGAGCTCAGCCTCCAGTTTGGCCGTATAGTTGCATCTCTCGCATGTATTTGTGTTTTGTGGGAGGAGGAAAGGGTTGTCTGTGTACATGAGGCAATTGAAACATTGCCTCAATATTCCCAGGTTCACCAGCTGAGCAGGAGAGGACACTAGCAACTGATCCTGGACATGCTAGAAGGGTAGACGAAAAACTTTAAAAAAGATTCCGGGGGACGTGGGTGACCGAGAAATGGTGGGTTGCCTTTTTGGGGTACTATCTATGACAAGAGTGCCGTATCAAGGTAATAAGTACTGTAGGAGCAAGTGCTAGGTTTAATAGATAGAGAATAGTCTACTTGGAGTCAAGTAGAGTTGATCTTTTAGTTACAGGATACGCTGATTTGATCAGTAGTATAGTTCGAGGAAGGTAGTTTTAAGGGAAAATTTGAAGAGTGGACTTTAGGTAGCCGAATAGTTTAAACCTGCTTAACCGGCACTGCCCTAGTGTGCAACAGTGGCAGCTCGCTAAATCGCTCTAAATCGCTAGCAGCGTTTAGCGTTTTATACCAGGGGCTGGAAAAAGCTAGAAACTGGCCCAAAACGACCAATAAACTACTAGTTACTGGCTGAAACCTCACAAAACTGGACAAAGGCAGCTCAATGCTTCCCACTCCCACTGGTAAGCAAGGTAGCTTCCCTTCCCCTAAATAAGGCAAGGAAACAGTACACAGGAACTACAACCAAAGCCCAGGAATCAGCAACTCTGAAACTGGACTAAACTAGTAAAGCAGGAAAGCAAGGTAGCTTCCTTCCCCAAATAAGGCAAGGAAACAGTACACAGGAACTACAACCAAAGCCCAGGAATCAGCAACTCTGAAACTGGACTAAACTAGTAAAGCAGGAAAAACAAGAGATATTTTTTTTTTTCTTTTTTTTTCACAAAACAGGCAGAAACAGGTACAGCGAACACTTATAAATGCTATGAATCAGCTACTACAGCTTACACAGAAGAATTTGCTACAAATACAGTCAAATAGTAACAAACAAGGATTCCAAGTGCAATATTAAGTTAAATGCAGTAAAAACAGCTTCAATGTAACAGAAAGGCAGGTGAAATACAGTTGCTAGGTATTCAGATGTGGAAAGCAACAAAAATTATACTTAGTATCAAGAAAAGTCGCTTATTCAGCTCTCTGCAGCCTGGATTACTCTGCTGGCCCACGTGGAGTCTGTGCTGAGTAGGTACAAGCTGAAAGTTTTATACCAGGGGGCTGGAAAAAGCTAGAAACTGGCCCAAAACGACCAATAAACTACTAGTTACTGGCTGAAACCTCACAAAACTGGACAAAGGCAGCTCAATGCTTCCCACTCCCACTGGTAAGCAAGGTAGCTTCCCATCCCCAAATAAGGCAAGGAAACAGTACACAGGAACTACAACCAAAGCCCAGGAATCAGCAACTCTGAAACTGGACTAAACTAGTAAAGCAGGAAAGCAAGGTAGCTTCCCTTCCCCAAATAAGGCAAGGAAACAGTACACAGGAACTACAACCAAAGCCCAGGAATCAGCAACTCTGAAACTGGACTAAACTAGTAAAGCAGGAAAAACAAGAGATATTTTTTCTTTTTTTCTTTTTTTCACAAAACAGGCAGAAACAGGTACAGCAAACACTTATAAATGCTATGAATCAGCTACTACAGCTTACACAGAAGAATTTGCTACAAATACAGTCAAATAGTAACAAACAAGGATTCCAAGTGCAATATTAAGTTAAATGCAGTAAAACAGCTTCAATGTAACAGAAAGGCAGAGAAATACAGTTGCTAGGTATTCAGATGTGGAAAGCAACAAAAATATACTTAGTATCAAGAAAAGTCGCTTATTCAGCTCTCTGCAGCCTGGATTACTCTGCTGGCCCACGTGGAGTCTGTGCTGAGTAGGTACAAGCTGAAAGTTTTATACCAGGGGGCTGGAAAAAGCTAGAAACTGGCCCAAAACGACCAATAAACTACTAGTTACTGGCTGAAACCTCACAAAACTGGACAAAAGGCAGCTCAATGCTTCCCACTCCCACTGGTAAGCAAGGTAACTTCCTTTCCCCCAAATAAGGCAAGGAAGCAGTACACAGGAACTACAACCAAAGCCCAGGAATCAGCAACTCTGAAACTGGACTAAACTAGTAAAGCAGGAAAGCAAGGTAGCTTCCTTCCCCAAATAAGGCAAGGAAACAGTACACAGGAACTACAACCAAAGCCCAGGAATCAGCAACTCTGAAACTGGACTAAACTAGTAAAGCAGGAAAAACAAGAGATATTTTTCTTTTTTTTTTTTTTCACAAAACAGGCAGAAACAGGTACAGCAAACACTTATAAATGCTATGAATCAGCTACTACAGCTTACACAGAAGAATTTGCTACAAATACAGTCAAATAGTAACAAACAAGGATTCCAAGTGCAATATTAAGTTAAATGCAGTAAAAACAGCTTCAATGTAACAGAAAGGCAGGCGAAATACAGTTGCTAGGTATTCAGATGTGGAAAGCAACAAAAATTATACTTAGTATCAAGAAAAGTCGCTTATTCAGCTCTCTGCAGCCTGGATTACTCTGCTGGCCCACGTGGAGTCTGTGCTGAGTAGGTACAAGCTGAAAGTTTTATACCAGGGGCTGGAAAAAGCTAGAAACTGGCCCAAAACGACCAATAAACTACTAGTTACTGGCTGAAACCTCACAAAACTGGACAAAAGGCAGCTCAATGCTTCCCACTCCCACTGGTAAGCAAGGTAACTTCCTTCCCCAAATAAGGCAAGGAAACAGTACACAGAAACTACAACCAAAGCCCAGGAATCAGCAACTCTGAAACTGGACTAAACTAGTAAAGCAGGAAAGCAAGGTAGCTTCCCTTCCCCCAAATAAGGCAAGGAAACAGTACACAGGAACTACAACCAAAGCCCAGGAATCAGCAACTCTGAAACTGGACTAAACTAGTAAAGCAGGAAAAACAAGAGATATTTTTCTTTTTTTTTCTTTTTTTTCACAAAACAGGCAGAAACAGGTACAGCAAACACTTATAAATGCTATGAATCAGCTACTACAGCTTACACAGAAGAATTTGCTACAAATACAGTCAAATAGTAACAAACAAGGATTCCAAGTGCAATATTAAGTTAAATGCAGTAAAAACAGCTTCAATGTAACAGAAAGGCAGGCGAAATACAGTTGCTAGGTATTCAGATGTGGAAAGCAACAAAAATTATACTTAGTATCAAGAAAAGTCGCTTATTCAGCTCTCTGCAGCCTGGATTACTCTGCTGGCCCACGTTGTTGATCAAGTGACTTTTAACTATTTATTGAGATTTTTGTTGGATATTTTTATGTCTGAGGAAGCAGTGAAATATTTCTGTGAAAGTGTTTATGTTTTGTTAAAGGATTTATGTTCTATAGCTGACCTCTCTGTTGCTTTGGTTCACTTTATGTGTTTTTGGGATAATCTGAAATGTCCTTATATCCATTAACATATTAATACTTAGGATCAGATAAAGGACAAGGAGTAGTTTTAAAATAATTCCCTTTAATTAATCAAATCTGTAGAGGCCTAAATCCTATCAATTTTAGTTTATGCCCCATGCACATAGGAATAATGAGTGAAGGGCAATGACTTATGTTCTGTCTTTACTATTTAATCAACTAAATTATTATTACTAATCCATCTTAGTGCTTTAACTGATGCCAGAATTTTAGTTTTCATCTGTTTACTTGTATCTTCTATAGTAGATATGCAGGTAAAATCACCTGCTAAAATTAAACTAGCCTTTCAATGACTTTCATAGGTTCATAGATTAGTACTAAGCTAATTTCCCTTGTGAGACATTTTAAGCCTAGCCAATTATCCCTTGTGAGACTCAAATGCTGCACCTTGTGTTTGTAAGGCAAACACCTTAACCATTAGATCTTTATTTTATTTTACATTTTTTTACCAAGAGTATCCACTGGGCCGAAAAGAAACCATTTTCAGTGGAGGCCGGGGAAGAAAAGCTTCAAAAGACATAAAAGCACAAACATTCAGTTAAATTACAAAAATTGTGTATAAAAACAAATATTAGCTAGCAACAAATCAAGTATGCTTACAAATACTTTGAGGAAGTTTGACAGTCCTAAATATTTCATGATATTGCTTACAGTTAAGAACAATATAAGAGATGGATAACTGTATACAGTATAGCAGGGTGAGTGTAGTTAGATAGAGAAGACAGGGAATGGCAGGGTAGAGGATAGGAAATAAAGTATAGAAGAGAAAGATACATTTGAGATATAAGTGAGAGAGGACAGTTGGGGTGGTCATGTTATATGGGGTATGGAGTAGGAGCATTGCCAGTGTGTGGATAAGTGAAGGTGAAGGACATTTTTGAAGGACTCAGCATCACTGTTGGCTCTGAGTGCTGATGGGAGTGAATTCCAGAGTTTGGCAATGCTGAATGAGTAAAGTGTCTGACCAACAGGGAGTGTATGTTTTTGGACATATAGGATGGTGTCATTTTCAGATCTAAGCAGTCTTTTAGGGTGGTATCGGGTTAGAGTGGAGGAAAGGGCTGGATAGTCAAGAGGTTTATAGATCATTTTATGAGCTATAATGAGTTGTTGGTAGACAAGGTATTTTGGTAGTTCTAGCCACTTAAGAGTGTGAAGTGAAAAACAATGATGGGAGGAATAAGAGATGTTAGTTGCAAATCTGGCCACTTTGTTGCAGCAGGTTTCCACTTTGTTTTTTAGGGAGGTGTAAATGTCAGTGAAAAGGGGGGCACCATATAGCAGGGATGGTAATAGGAAGGTGGAGGCAAGGGTTTGTTTGGTAGCAGGTGTGAGGAAATGTTTATGTCTGTAGAGGGAACAGAGTTTATGGTGAGGTATTCTAATGTTGTTATGAATGTGTTGGTCAAAGGTTAAGCTTTCATCTATGGTTACACCTAATAGTTTTGTATGTGAAAACTGTAGAAAACAGGACGCTCTCAACGGAATTGCTGTTGTAAGCTGCCTTTAATTAAATAAAAACTGAAGTGCGGTCAATAACATACACTTTTTGACAAGTAAATACTAAACTTCTTCAAAGCTTAAACAGTGAAACTCTCAAACGGATTTACATTTAAACACCCATCAATTAGCACTTATTCATACATTGGGTAAACCTGTGAGACACGTAGTAAACTGTTAGCAAAAAAGGAAGAAATATCCGGTCCAACTTGTTTAAATAAAAAGGACCAAACCAAACATTCGCATTATATGTGCTCAAACATTTAAACTCACCAAATAAAAAAACATGTTTATAAAACTAATAAAAAATCAGTACTCCAAATAGATAAGCCACTAAAAACATATATTGTTATTGTGACCAGATGGAAAAATGTCACAATAGTAAACAGAGAAGTTTTACCATTAAATATAAAATTAAAATAAGATATTGAGTATGTGTTAACCTGTAATGTACTTGCACTTGTAATAAGGTTACACTTACAATAATATTTACGCCTATAAAAGGCGTCCCTCTTTCAATAGGTTACTAAAGTTTTCAAATGTGACCGTGTACCAAGTTTTTTAGAAAACAAAGAGTTTGTTTTTTAAAAATATGTAAAAAAATACTTGTACAACTGATGGTGTGAAAAACCTAAACAGGTCACTACCCCGTCTCTTTGCACTTAACCGTCCACCAGTACAGACTGCGCAAAATTGGAATGTTGGTGTTATGCATTAATACCTACACCTGCCTGTTCCTAAAACACTCCAGTGAATACCCCCCTTGAGACTAACAATGGTGAGTTAACAAACTCAACTAGCTGACAGTATTATACTAGTCACCCGGACTTCTGCGTAGAGTTGACAACCGAGTGGGGAATGGAATAGTACCAAACAAGAACTATTATTAGTTCTTGCTATTGTTGAAATGTAAAAAAAGATGATAAAAATGAAAGTCCGACAGGACCAATATTGGTTAACCAACCAAATGGACACCTGGGCACACATAATAAAACTCATAATGAAATTCATAATGAAACTCACTGCCTACTCGTAAGAGAGGTATAGTGAGGATGTAGTAAAGGCTGAGAATTCAAACAAGTGAAGGTAAAAAAATGATGAGTGAATAGTAAACTAAAATAACAATTTTAGGAAGGTAACTTAAAATAATGGCTAATGGCTTTTAGGGGGAGGTACACTACCTCTCTAAATTCTTGAGTCTCAATATACACTGGATTGAACACATTTCATTTATACCAGGTCTCTGGTTTGCGTTCACCCTAAGTTGCCAGAGGAGCTCTTTCCTTTCGAGTTTTAGGGAATCGTGGCCACCCCTTCCATCGCTAACCTGTTGGTCTATGGCCCTAAATTTAAACTCGTGTCCTGGATGGTCATTAATATGTCTAGCCAGGGCATTAGTTAGTTTGTTACTCCTGATACTGTAAAGGTGTTCATAAATCCTTTCATTTAGTTTTCTGTCCGTCTTCCCAATGTAGAAGGCCGGACAGTAACAACACTTAGCCAAATACACCACTTGTTTGCTGTTACAATTAAATTTGTGGTGTGTTTTAAATTTCCACTCACCTATTTCAAAACTGCAACCTTCATCAATGACCTTACAGTATTTACACATGTTACATTTACTCATACCTTTCCTTGTTGTGTATGTCTGTTTGCTACCCTCAAGTAGTTCTTTTAAATTACTACCCCTTTTATAGACCAATTTTGGTTTGGTCGGGAGTTTGTTGTTCAATTCAGCATCATTGGATAAAAAATCCCAATTTTTTAAGGTGATATTAAAAATTGTATGAGAATCTAAATTGAAGGTGCAACAGAAGCTAGCCATGTAGTTCATCCCATTAGGAATGTTGCCGTCGTGGACTACTGTCACACCTTGCTTCGAACCACTGTCGTTTAAAAGTGGTACGTATACCTTCATAGTTCTTTTCATTTGGACTTCATCCAAGATCTCATAGAGAAAATCATGGGGGTAACCCCTCCTCACGAAGAACTGGAGCAAAGTTTCGCATTCTTCAGTGAATTCCTCATCATACGTTACCATTCTAGCTGCCCTTACTAATTGACCCTTTACCACTGATTTCTTGTGGTGTTTAGGGTGGCAGCTAGAATAGTGTAGGAAGGAGTTGGAGTAAGTCTCCTTCCAGTGGATCTTGGAAACCCAGATGTTCTTGGTGTGATCTTTCCTAAGATCTACATCTAAATAATCAATCCTCTCACTATCGTAACGATAGGTGAAAGAAAGAAGATTTGTAGAGTTATTCAGGTATCCCATAAGGTCCTCAATGTCAGTGTGAGTACCATCAAACATCACAAACATATCGTCAAGGTATCTGGTGTAAAAGAGTAGTTTCGAGTTGTACCGACCTACATTCAATAAGAAAGATCTCTCCCAGAATGCCATGACTAGATTGGCTATGCTCCCCCCACATGGGGAGCCCATGGCTATTCCTATTTTTTGATGGTATAGTTCTTTCTCGAATTTAATAAAATTGTATGAGAGAACTACATCAATCAACTCTCCTACTAATTTACTTTCTTCATCGGGTGCTCCCAGTAACCTCAACATAGTTGGGACCCAGTCAACTGCTATGTTGTGAGGGATAGAAGAGTAAAGATCCTTCACATCAATAGTAACTAATAGACAGTTGGGGTAAAATTCTAAGGTGTTGATAGAACTAAGGAAGGACCAAGAATCTTTAGTAATTTGCCTTTCTATAACCACATATTTCTGTAAAATCCTGTCTAAAACCTTGGCACAGGTGTATGTGATACTGTTCCTCCCATCTACTAGGGGTCTCAATGGTGGGTTGTTGATGTTCTTATGAATTTTAGGAATTCCGAACAGTAACGGAATTCTAGGTGATACTTGCTGCATGTAACTGTATGTTTCCCTGTCAATACGTGCTTCAATATACAACTCTTCAATAAAGCCCTTGATCCTGTTGTGTGCTGTGTTCATCTCACTTATAGATGATATAGAGTATGCTTCCCCATTAAGAATCTGATACATTCTAGAATTGTAGTCATCACAGGTCATGAAAGTGATGCCACCGCCCTTGTCCGGCTTCATTAGCCGGACTGGGGCTTCTCTGAGGAACTGCAGTTCCGATCTTTCCTCCATAGTTATGTTGTGGTTGTTAAAACCGTGTTGAAAATTTTGATTCCTAATATTCCTCAAGTCTAATTCCATTGCCCTCTCGAAAATTGCAAGAGTCGGGTGTAGTGGGGGGTTAAAGACACTAGATACATAGAACTGGGATTGTCTATTTAAATCGTTCCCTATGAGGTATAGTAAGTTGAGTTTTCTGGTAAAAAGTTTCAAGTCTATTAGGGTGTTAGCCAAGTCAAAGTGGCGGGAGGGTACAAAGGTGTGACCTCTGGATAGTAGTTCAACTGTCTCATTACTGATATTGTAATTAGAGTAATTAAACACTTTGAAATCACCACTCGCGTTTAATAAAATCCTGCAACCATCGTTTGGGGGTTCAAAGTTGTCCTCGCTGTGTATCAAGTTCACCACCTTTTCCTCCTGGTCCCCCTTCCTTTGTTGTTGTTCTGTCTCTGAGTGTAAGAGGCTGCTGGGCGAAAATTTCCACCCTGATTATTACCATTCAAGTTTGACTCGTTGTCAGTATTGGAGCTCATGTTGATGTTTTTGTTTTTGGTTTGATTCGCTATCCTTTCACTCCTCCTGGTCTCAAAACTGGTACCCTGACCACTATACTCCATGTCCTGGTCCCATTGGTCCTCGTTTAGGTTCCTTGAATTACCCTCCATTGCTCCAGCAGCTCCAGCATTCACACCTGGATCCCCTGTCATTGGAGTGTTACTAATATTATGCACAGGCGGCTTAGGGTATGCTTTGCCCAGTCTATAGTCATTTAAGTCTCTGGTTATTTTTTTATTCTTTGTTAAATTTAATCTACTAAGGTGTTCGTCGATGCTTTTAAAGCATCTCTCATATTCAAACTGGTATCTTCCAAAATTAATGTCATCCTTTATCCCACTGTCCAGTTCGTCTATTTCACTTAGTAGACCGTCTATCATTAACTGGTACTGTTCACAAAATAAACCTAACAGTTCCAGTCCATGTCTGTCGAACATTGTTAGTAATGCATTGTGGAAGGTCGAACCTTCCACAAGTCCTGCAGGGAATTGCCATTGTCTCAGTCCCTTCGGCACTATTTTTAATTTTATACATTCACGGAAGTAAGCAACTTTGAGTTTCTCTATGAGATCTTGGATGAAGTCCAAATGAAAAGAACTATGAAGGTATACGTACCACTCTTAAATGACAGTGGTTCGAAGCAAGGTGTGACAGTAGTCCATGACGGTAACATTCCTAACGGGATGAACTTCATGGCTAGCTTCTGTTGCACCTTCAATTTAGATTCTCATACAATTTTTAACATCACCTTAAAAAATTGGGATTTTTTATCCAATGATGCTGAATTGAATAATAAACTCCCGACCAAACCAAAATTGGTCTATAAAAGGGGTAGTAATTTAAAAGAACTACTAGAGGGCAGCAAACAGACATACACAACAAGGAAAGGCATGAGTAAATGTAACATGTGTAAATACTGTAAGGTCATTGACGAAGATTGCAGTTTTGAAATAGGTGAGTGGAAATTTAAAACACACCACAAATTTAACTGCAACAGCAAACAGGTGGTGTATTTGGCTAAGTGTTGCTACTGTCCGGCCTTCTACATTGGGAAGACAGACAGAAAACTAAATGAAAGGATTTATGAACACCTTTACAGTATCAGGAGTAACAAACTAACTAATGCCCTGGCTAGACATATTAATGACCATCCAGGACACGAGTTTAAATTTAGGGCCATAGACCAACAGGTTAGCGATGGAAGGGGTGGCCACGATTCCCTAAAACTCGAAAGGAAAGAGCTCCTCTGGCAACTTAGGGTGAGCATAAACCAGAGACCTGGTATAAATGAAAAGTGTTCAATCCAGTGTATATTGAGACTCAAGAATCTAGAGAGGTAGTGTACCTCCCCTTAAAAGCCATTAGCCATTATTTTAAGTTACCTTACTAAAATTGTTATTTTAGTTTACTATTCACTCATCATTTTTTTACCTTCACTTGTTTGAATTCTCAGCCTTTACTACATCCTCACCACACCTCTCTTACGAGTAGGCAGTGAGTTTCATTATGAATTTCATTATGAGTTTTATTATGTGTGCCCAGGTGTCCATTTGGTTGGTTAACCAATATTGGTCCTGTCGGACTTTTATTTTTATCATCTTTTTTTACATTTCAACAATAGCAAGAATTAATATTAGTTCTTGTTTGGTACTATTCCATTCCCCACTCGGTTGTCAACTCTACGCAGAAGTCCGGGTGACTAGTATAATACTGTCAGCTAGTTGAGTTTGTTAACTCACCATTGTTAGTCTCAAGGGGGGTATTCACTGAAGTGTTTTAGGAACAGGCAGGTTTAGGTATTAATGCATAACACCAACATTCCAATTTTGCACAGTCTGTACTGGTGGACGGTTAAGTGCAAAGAGACGGGGTAGTGACCTGTTTAGGTTTTGCACACCATCAGTTGTACAAGTATTTTTTTACATATTTTTAAAAAACAAACTCTTTGTTTTCTAAAAAACTTTGTACATGGTCACATTTGAAAACTTTAGTAACCTATTGAAAGAGGGACGCCTTTTATAGGCGTAAATATTATTGTAAGTGTAACCTTAGCAAGTACATTACAGGTTAACACATACTCAATATCTTATTTTAATTTTATATTTAATGGTAAAACTTCTCTGTTTACTATTGTGACATTTTTCCATCTGGTCACAATAACAATATATGTTTTTAGTGGCTTATCTATTTGGAGTACTGATTTTTTATTAGTTTTATAAACATGGTTTTTTATTTGGTGAGTTTAAATGTTTGAGCACATATAATGCGAATGTTTGGTTTGGTCCTTTTTATTTTAACAAGTTGGACCGGATATTTCTTCCTTTTTTGCTAACAGTTTACTACGTGTCTCACAGGTTCACCCAATGTATGAATAAGTGCTAATTGATGGGTGTTTAAATGTAAATCCGTTTGAGAGTTTCACTGTTTAAGCTTTGAAGAAGTTTAGTATTTACTTGTCGAAAAGTGTATGTTATTGACCACACTTCAGTTTTTATTTAATTAAAGGCAGCTTACAAATGCAATTCCGTTGAGAGCATCCTGTTTTCTACAGTTTTTGTATCCAGTTTCTTTTTCGTTTACCAGAGTTTTGTATGTGAGACAACTTCTATGGCAGTTTTATTTAGAGAATAGATTTTAAAGTCTGGTTTGTTTATAATAGTGGTTTTCTTAGGAGTGAAGATAAGGAGTTTGGTTTTATTGGGACTGAGTGCAAGATGGTTTTTGGTCATCCAGTTTTCAATGGAAGAGAATGCTTGGTGGGTCTTAGCAAGTAGTTCGGTTATGGTGTTGGAGGTACAAATTATGGTTGAATCATCTGCATATTGTATAACAGAGTTGTTAGTAACACAAGAGTGGAAGTCGTTGATGAAAATACTAAAGAGAAGTGGACCTAATATAGATCCCTGAGGGACCCCAGTGGGTGTTTCTAGGAATGGTGAAATGGAGTCAAGCCATCTAGTGACTTGTTCTCTTTTGGACAGGTAGTTGGAAAACCAGAGTAGGGTTGGTGGGGACATGTTCAAAGCAGAAAGCTTGGAGAGAAGAAGGGAGTGGGAGATGATGTTGAATGCCTTGGATAGATCAAGGAAGACAGAGGAAACAAGTTTTCCTTCATTACGAGCTTAGTTAACTGTATTTGTGAATGATAGAATTGTGAATGGAAAGCCATGATAGTGCTGTGGGCAGGGCAGAAACCATGTTGAAAGGGAGACAGAAGATTATTATTTTGTATATATTGTTGGAGCTGGGTGTGCATGCATTTTTCTAAGATTTTAGAAATAGGGGACAGTATAGCGCTGGGATGGAAATTGGAGGTATAGGCGCTATTTCCACCCTTGTGTAGGGGAAGAATATATGCTTTCTTCCAGATGGCAGGTATGTAGGATTCCTGTATTGATCTATTTAAGAGTATGCTAATAGAGTAGGCTGTAGCTGTAGCTGACATTTCAAGGTATTCTGGGGATAGATTGTCAGGGGTGCAGCTTCCTGGTTTTAATTTGAGTAGGAGCTTAGTAATGGTTGATGTAGAGATAGGGGAGAGGGAAAATATAGCAGTGGGAGGGTTATCCATGTGGTTATGATCGGAAGAGTGATACATTTGGATAGGTGGAAGTGGAAAGGAGGCAGTAAGTTTGACTAATGTTTCTACAAAGTATGAATTGAAAATAGAGGTGATTTCAAGTGGGGTTTTTGAGGGTGTGGGCAGGGGTTGCTTTTTGAGCCAGGGTTTAATAGGGTGGAAACTGAGCTCCAGAATCTTTTTGGGTTATGTTTAAAGTTATGCTGTAGGTCAACGTAATGTGTTTTTTTTTTTTTTGTCATTAATGACTAGGCGTTTTGCTTTGTTGTGGAGTTGTCTACATTGCTGGAAGTCGGAGAGATTTTTGGTTCTCAACCATTATTTTCAGGCTTTATCTCTAGTGACCATGGCCTGTCTGGTGCTTTTAGACAGCCAGATGGTTTGTTTTGATTTTACTCTTTTGCAGTAGAGAGGAGCATGGCAGTTTAGGACTTTTAGGAAGGTTGAATTGAAGAATTCAACTGTTTCATCTAGTTGAAGGGTCTTTAGTATGATCCAATTAATAGATTTTAGGTGGTCGTTGAAAGTTGTTGGGTTAAAGTGTGTAAGGGCTCTAATTAGTAAGCAGTGATGTTGGCTGGGTAGTTAGGGTGCTTGTTTCAGATAATTTGATGGGGTAAGAAATTAGAATCCAGTCTATGATTGAGCCGCCAATGTTACTTTTAGCTGTTCCAGTTATATCTGTGATTATTTGGGTAAAGTTGTAAAGATTAATACAAGGGGATGTGGAGCTTTTTGATAGACTGAGCCAATTTATATTTAAATCTCCAAGTATAATTGTTTCATTGTTAATATTTGTAGAGATCCAGGCTAAGATTGCTTTGTGCAGGGGAATATTGTTTCCTGGGGGTAAATGTATTGCTGTTATACATATGCTTTTGCAATTATTAAGTTTTAGAAAAGCGATTAGTATTTCAGCATTGAGGAAATGTGGAAAGGGAGATGATTAGGGAATAATGGAGAGGCAGTGTGGGAAGAAGAGGGTGATGCCTCCTCCTTTTTTCAGGGTCTATCTGCTCTTAGGCAGGAGTACCCAGGTGGAAGGAAGTCTGGGTCCTTAATATATGATTTTAGCCAGGTTTTGGTGGTGGCTACTACATCTGGTTTAGTATGGGATATCCAAGCATGGAATTCAGGAATTTTGTTCCTGATACTTTGCAGGTTGATAGTGGTAAAATTCAAGGATCTGTAGGAATAGGTGTTTGTTGGGGGTGGAAGGAGTGGGTCCAGGGTTAGGGTGAATATCACCACAGAGTGAGAGAAATAGTTAGGGATGAAGGCTATTACAGTAAATTGTTTACGTGTTACATTAGGTTGATTTTTGATTGGTAGTAGGTTTGGGTTGGAATGATTATAAGTGAAGGCTTTTAGTTTTGAGAGTAGGAGTGGGTTGGGTTGAAAAAGGCTAGGAGATATGTCAGAGTAGAAGATAAGTGTGGAGGAGTATATGTCCACTTTTGCACTTATCCCAGAGATCCAGTAAAAACTGGCTAGTGTATAGAGTTTGCCATTATATTTAATTATTACAAATGTATACATTCCTTTAGGATCATTAATGGATTCCTTGACCTAATGCATTAAGGTAGATTTATTTTCCCCAAGTATAACAGTTCCTCTCCTCTTTTTTATAAAAGAAGCAGATGATAACATTCTGTTAGCTAAGTTGTTTAAATATTATATATCTTTATCTATCAAGTGAGTCTCGAGAATATCTTTTCTGTTCAATTGTGGATATCTCATTAATGGTTTCCTTTGTCTGCCATTATTTAATCCATTTACATTAACAGATAGCAGATTGAAACTATCAATATTGTGTATTTAAAAAGATTTCTTTTAAATGATAAAATGACACAATTATCCACCATACTAATTTAATTGTATAAAAGACTCTAATGCATTCCTCCGGCACTATCTTAACATTCCACATTGTTTCAAATTCTTCCTTTCTACAAACTAAAATACTAAAACTTGTAGCAAAACAAAACAAGTCTGCAAATGTAACTGTATATATTAATAATAAAACACAACCTTTATATCAAATAGACAAACTACTGTACTATTGCTCCTTCTCATTTTATGATAGTCATGTAGTCAGTGATCTCAGGAATCAGTACAGTTGTTCCTCCTCAGATTTAGGCTATGCAGTGCTGCCCCAAATGACTCTAGCCCTTACTATAACATTTTGCACAATAGTTTATCTCCATGTATTTTTGCAAACATTTTAGATTTGTTTAATGATATGTATGGCAATAATTCATTATGTTCATTTATAGAAAGTGTTGATTAAGCAGCTTCTGAATTCACTGGTATGTTTAACCACTTCTAGAGTGATCCAGATTTCTCTGTTAGTCTGACTCTTAGTCTGAGTCTAAATTCAAGTCATAAAGGTAATTTTCAGAGTATGCCTCCATTTTGGTTGACCTTCTTCACTTCCTACATTCATCACATTGTACAGTTTACACTCACCATCTTGCATCCTATAACGGAAATTTTTTTTTTATTTTTACTTTTCTACATTTCTAAATGTACTGCATTTTTTACAATTATTTTGCTTAAACACATGCATATCAGCTTTGTTTAATAGTCTACAATACATAAAATATGCTGTGTGTTTCTTAGGAGAAGTCTGTTATCAGATTTCTTAGTGGGTGTCTTGGGATGATATTTTTATTGACATTGTTGTGCTCAGTTCTTGCTCCAGTGTTATATTATGCTAAGAAAACCGTCTCTTTGGTATGCTTTTATGACATATGACCCTCACAGTGATTTATTTTACATTTGTCAAGTCATTATTCAGTCTTGAACAATTTCTGCAGGCCTTATTTATATTCTAAAATACTGCCAAACATTTTTTTCTTGTGAAAGTTAAAATATTCTTCAGGTGTCATTGTTTTGGTTCCAAATTATTCTATGTATTTTTAAAAATTTCCTTAAATATCTTTTCACATAGTTTAGTTGGTATTACCAAACTATGGAATAGTCTGTGAGTTATACTGCCCATTACATTTTGCAACCCTAGCATGTTGTTCATGTTCTGTAATATCATTTTTTTAATATAACTCCATATTTCCATATATATAGGTTCATGGGTTCATAGGTTGGTACTAGGCTATCGGCCCTAGGGTCTATGCAAGCCTAGCCATAACAATTCCCTGGATATTTCTTCCCACAATATTTACTTCTCTGGACCCCTGTCTAGCCGGGCAACTGACATGATCCCCGGGGAGAATTTCCTATCTCCCATCCAATCATCAAGGTTCCTTTTGAAGATGGCCAGTGAAGTGCTCTGCTTGACATGTATGGGCAGTCTATTCCAGAGTATGGGGAGTCTCTGGGTCAGGAACCTATCCCTCCAGCATGTTTTCTTCATTGTGATGACAAGGTTTAGATCCCTGGAGCGTGTGGCTCTGAGGGATTGGGATTTCTTTAAGTGGAGCACGTCCAACAGCTCAGGGTTTGACATGGCCTTGTATGTTAAGCAGAGATTGCCTCTGAGTAGACGATATGCCACAGAGTATAGCTGGAGTTTTCTTAGATGGTCAGCATATATGATCTGTTTTAGGCCTGTGATTCTTTTAGTGAGGTATTTCTGTATTCATGCAAAATCTGAAGGTAATGCTACTCAATGCTAGAAGTCTAAACCTCAAAATGCACTCTCTCGAGGCACTCCTAAAAATGGAGAACATCGATATCTGTGCAGACTGAGACCTGGTTCAAGGCTCCAGAGAGCACTCCTGCAATACCAGGCTACAATTCTTACCACACTTTTCGGCCACAAAACCAAGACCGAAACACTAAAGGTGGAGGAGTGTTCATATTCACCAAGGATATTCACACCTCTAGGCTAGTTGCCCAACACAATGCATCTGAAATTCTCCAGGTGCAACTAACACTAGGTAAGACTGCAATCCAAATTGTAGCTTGCTACAGATCCTCCGCCATACCCCAAGATTCTCACTACACCTTCCTAAACATACTGGAAAATATTAAGATACAACCAAACACCCTAATACTAGGTGACTTCAACTACCCTGCCATTAATTGGGAAAACTACTCGGGTACCAACTCCTTTTTCCAACGGTTCTTGGAATTCATAAATTCCAACTCCCTGGATCAACTAATCCATTGTCCCACCAGGGGCTCCAATATCCTAGACCTGGTCATTACCAACATGGGAGATAGATGCTCCACACCAGTGGTCACCCCACTCATTGGTCAGGTCTGACCATAAGCAAATCATCCTTGACATCCACATCCCACACCCACCCCCCAGTAAGGAAACCTCCTTAAAAAACTTCTCCAAAGCCAACTTCATGCTACTGAAATCAGAAGTGACAAACTTCACAACACCCACGCAGACGGGATCTGAAAGTTTGACTGCAGAATCCTACACTAAGACACTGTACATGCACATCCACTCATGCATGAATCGTGCCATCCCAAATAGAACCAAGATGCTCTTCTCCAAAAAAAGGAAGCCAATCTGGTGGTCCCCTGCTATAAACAAACTATACAACAGAAGAAAGAAACTGTTGCAGAAACGAGGAAAATCCCAGGATGCAAAAAACTCCCTCACCAGCCTCAGTAAGAAGCTGAGATCCCTCATAAAATCCTCAAAAGCTAGTTACAAAAATAAAATTGCCAAAGATTCCAAATACAACCACAAGGCATTCTATAGTTATGTCAAGAATCTAAATGGCAATGCTCAGATCTGCTCTGAGCTACAACAGAAAGGCATTAAATATACTGATCCCAAGGATATTGCCAATATCCTGGCAGATCGATTTAGTGCCAACTTCACTCCCCTCTCACCCTCTAAAGGGCCCATCTCAATACCAAAAGATTGCCAAATTCCGATAATCACAGCCACAAAGGTAGAAACAGCACTCTCCAAAGCTAAGAATACAGCATCCATGGGACCAGATGACGTCCCAGGCTGTGTACTACATGAACTACAAAATTAACTGGCACCCCACCTAAGTGTCATATTTAATCATAGCCTCACTTCAGGCTTCGTGCCCACTGAGTGGTGCACAGCTACAGTTATCCCACTCCACAAGGGAGGATCCACCTTGGATCCCAGGAACTACAGTCCCATCAGTCTTACAAGCCTGATCTGCAAGGGCATGGAACATATTAACATAGAACTTATAAACAAAGACATTGGCAACCTCCAGACACTGGACCCCACCCAGTTTGGGTTTATGAAGGGCCGTTCTTATCTCCTGAATCTGATTGACTTCTTCAAATTGGTCTCCAGAGCTGTGGACGAGGGTAAAGAGGTCCACACAGCCTATGTGGACCTCACCAAGGCCTTCAACACCATCCCCCCACTCTGGAATCATAGATAAACTTACTAAGCTGGGCATAAATCCCTACGTCACTCGATGGGTTGCCAACTGGCTTACTGACAGAACCCAGACTGTAAAAGTAGCCGACTCCAAATCCAGCTCCAGACAAGTGGAGTACCTCAGGGTTCAGTCCTGGGACCACTCTTGCTTGGCATCTACTTCTCTGAAGTACAGGCCAACACTAAAGGACTCTGGCTAACAAAGTTTGCAGATGACTGCGAACTGGGAGCCATTATTGAATCCCCAAATGATGTGGATATTCTACAAAAGGGCCTTACAGAAACAGATGCCTGGTGCCAGAGTCATGGGCTCAAGCTTAATGCCAAGAAATGTATAGTCATCCCCTTTGGAAAAAACATGCACCCATGAACTACCACATAGGTGGCAGGACACTAAACATCGAAAGTGTGATGAGAGACTTAGGGACACAAGTGACAGTGGTCTCACTTTCGATAACCACATTGCCACAACAGTCAGGAAATCCTTCTACATGGCACACCTCATCACTAAGGGCTTTTCATCCAGAAAAAAGGAGGTCATTGTCCCACTGTACTCATCCCTCATTAGACCCATTATAGAGTATAATGCCCCATTTGGTATGTACCTCACAAGACATCTGCAACAGCTGGAAAGGCCACAGAAATACCTTACTAAAAGAATCACAGGCCTAAAGCAGATGCCATATGCTGACCGTCTAAAAAACTCCAGCTATACTCTGTGGCATATCGTCTACTCAGAGGTGATCTCTGCTTAACATACAAGGCCATGTCAAACTCTGAGCTGTTGGACATTCTCCACTTAAAGAAATCCCAATCCCTCAGATCCACACGCTCCAGGGATCTAAACCTTATCATCACAATGAACAAAACATGCTGGAGGGATAGGTTCCTGACCCAGAGACTCCCCATACTCTGGAATAGACTGCCCATACATGTCAAGCAGAGCACCTCATTGGCCCTCTTCAAAAGGAACCTTGATGATTGGATGGGAGATAGGAAATTCACCCCGGGGATCATGTCAGTCACCCTGCTAGACAGGGCCCCAGAGAAGTAAATATTGTGGGAAATAATTTCCAGGGTATTGTTATGGCTAGGCTTGCATAGGCTTTAGGGCCGATAGCCTAGTACCAACCTATGAACCTATGAACCTATGGCTTTTCCTGCTGTTGCAGATGTATAGGGGTGGCAAGAACTTTAGCCAGTAACCTGAATCCCAGGGGTGACAGGTGCAGACCATCTCTGGCAAAGCATCATGGTTTGTCGATCATGTCTTCCCAGGCAGACAAATACTGGACCCCCTTTGAATGACACCAGAAACTTAGCCAATTGTTGAAGTCAATCATTTTGTCCTTATACCGTGGTATCATTCTGGGCGAAGGCAGGATGCTACTCAGGGCCAGGGTCATACCTGCCTGGGTCACATGATCCAAGAGCTCTTCCATGTCTCTTTTCATGTAGTCCAGGGAGGTACGTTTCAAGTCATTGACTCCAGCATGGACAATGACATAGTCGTATTTGTACTTGTTGTGGAGTGACTTGAGTGCATGCACTATGTGGCACCCGACAGAAAGCTGACTGTAATTTTCTCCTTGTTCAGTCTGGTGAGTGGGACATCAGTGTGCTTGACTATAGAGTCACCTATGACTAAAGTGTTGGGTACATTGTCTTGCCTTTGGGGCTGTTGTTGGGTGGCACACTGGTGTTGTGAGCTATGTGTCACTTTGGTTGTGACTGGTGTTTGTTTGTGTTTCGGCTTCGGAGGTCCTTGTTGCTTGGGCAGGTTAATGTTAAGGGCCTCTGCATATGTGGGTTTAGTGTTGCTATGTGTGGGTGTTGATGGTGTTGGTTTTGAAGGGCTATGAGTTGCTTGAGATGTGATGCAGGTGTTAACCTTCTCCTCTTGACTGTCTAGCACAATCTTGGTCGGAGAGAGCTTTACTTCCATTTTGGCTATGTAAGTGCATCTCTCGCAGGTTGTAGTGTTGGGTGGTAGGAGGAGAGGATTGTCTGTGTACATGAGGCAGTTGCCGCATTGCCCCAGTATGCCCAGATTTACCAGGTGGACAGGAGAAATCACCGGAAGCTGACCCTTGGACATGCCTGTTTAGGTGCTTTTTTGTAAAGTTTAAGAGCTGTTTTCCCTTACCTTTGCAAGGTACTTTGCAATTATAGGCTGTTTAGTGCCTATGATTAATTTCTCCTTATTGACAAGGAGAGCTGAGTGCTTGTATCTGTTTCAGGCTTCCTAGTGCTTTCCAGCAGGTTCTAGACCAAGTGCTAGTCACAGGGGTTCAGATTTTCGTGCTACTACTGAGAAACCAGCTAGTTTTAATTGGAAATTTTGAAGAGTAGACTTTCTGGCACCTGGAATAGTTTAACTGTAGCCTCGCAGTGCTGCACAATGTGAAAAATATGCAAACTC
The DNA here is from genome assembly GCF_019279795.1 of Protopterus annectens. Lineage (NCBI taxonomy): Eukaryota > Metazoa > Chordata > Ceratodontiformes > Protopteridae > Protopterus > Protopterus annectens. The sequence continues at coordinate 1,440,892,737 of NC_056726.1, forward strand.
ACGCGTTTTTAAGCCAGAAAGTTGAAATGGATAGAAATCAGCCCAAAAGGCTAATAAAATTACAATTTCAGAGATGGAAGCCACTCCTCTAGTGTTAGATAGGCAGTACAATGCTCACCAGTCCCACTGGTAGGCAGTAGGACTTCCCTCTACCAAAGCAATGTCTGGATAGCTCTGAGCACAGAAAATAAAGTCCTGAGACAAGTAAAGCCTGGGATATGGACTGGGTAGAAAAGGTGGGAAACGAGCAAACAAGATAGTATTTTTTTTTGTTGAAACAGGCTAAACAATGCAATAATATAGTAAATAAATACAGAAAAGGCTAACACACTCGAGTGTGTAGTCCTAAACAGTAAATGCAATTAAAACTCTACAAAATTAGCAATTTAAAACTTTTTTTAAATGAAGCAAGGCAAGTGCACAACTGAAAAACGATTTGAGAGGCAGTAACATAGCAGAATAAGTAGCTAGTCTACATATACAGAGAAGTCTATATATACAGAAAAGCAGCTAAAACACACAAACACTTCAGATGCAGTGCAACCTAGAGCACTTGAGTTGTATGCAATTTTCTTTGGGAACCTCAGAAGTATTAATATGACCACATAGTTATCCAATTTATAAGGTGACCATGTTTGGCCATTTTGCTCTTTTAGGGTTTCCTAATATGTTAACTGTGATTATGATTAGAAACTGGCCTAAAACAAGCATGTGTGCCATAATCTCTCTTTGGTGTTTTCTACCTATATGTATACATGTGTGTACATATGTGCATCAAGATTATTTCTAAAGAAACCGAATGACTGGCTTTGGCTGAGTTTATATTATACCCAAACCAGGATTCAAGCGCTTGATCTTCTACCTCTTTCAAAGCAATTATTGGTTTTATACCTTTTTACCTGAGTTGACACTCCCTCTCTTTTGATCACCTTGTGGCAAATGTAGCCAGAACATCCTTCAACTCAGCACAACTAATAGCCAAGGGTATATCACCCTGATTATATCTTTATATTTAGCACTGATTGTTTCAGTTTTAGAGTACAATGCAGTGCTTATGATGTACCTTACTTGGCATATCAAATAACTGAAGAAGCCCCAAGGTTCCAAACTAAGAAGATTTCAGACTTAAAGACTTTGAGCAATGAAGAGAGACTCTCAGTCTCTTACTCAGTATCTTATAGACTTCTGAGGGGCAATGTCTGCTTAACCTACAGTGCCTCTTGTCCTTGATCACCTATATCTCAGTAAGTCTAATAACTTAGGAAACACCAGAACCGGGGACCTAAATCTTCATCAGCAGATAAATAGAACATGAAGCAGAGACAGATGGCAGCACCTCCCCCAGTCTCTGGAATAAACTATCCCTGCAAGTTAAGTAGTGTCCCTTCTTGAGATATCCAGATATTGGTGCCAGTACCATGCCTAGGAGGGGCCATGTTCATAAATGGGGATAGACATTGTCTGCATAATTCCATTTTGAGGACCCATAACACCTGCCCCCCGCATATATACATGATGTAACCACATCTGCAGGAGATGTCTCCCTTGGCAGACAATTAGATCATTTATCCAAACTTTGAATCCATCTCAAGATACACCACTTGCTCTAAATAAGATTTTTGAGTGAATACTGTCATCCCATTTCTGAAGACTTACATGGTTGCTTTGGTCACATTTTTGGTTAATTGGAAATATTTTCATGACTAACCTTTCTTCTACTTTATCCTTGATAAACCCTGACCCCAGTACTGTGCGTATTGCTGATTCCTGTCAATATGATACATGTGCATGTGATGACTACTGTGATCCACAGCATGGCCAGTCAATGCACTGTAGAGCATAGCCTAAGTATAGTATTCCATGTATTCATTTTAATCTTTTTTTTTTTGTCTAATTTGGCCAGTATTAGGGAACCAGATGCCTTTTTGTCAGTGCTACAATGTATTGTACCTGGCTATGCTTTACATATTCTTTTCCTGCAGCTAATTCCGCTGATGGCTCCTCACCCAGCCATATCTCTCAACTGTCCAGATTTTAATAGAATATCCAGATTTTTGTCTTGAAACTGTCTGGATGGTGTACAGTCACATGGTATATGGTACTCTGAGATCTGTAATTAAACTGCCAATTGATGGGAACTGTTTTAGTTGGTGTGTTGTTATTCATGTGGACCACCGTGGGCCTTGATAATGATATGGGTACAGTCAATGACTCTGAACCTTAGGAAAATAAACTATTTCTCAGAATGCCAATGTAGTGTTATTTCTTTTCTCTGTTTTCTTTCGGAATGAAATATGTACCTCCACATGTTGCAGCATCACATGAAGATCTAGTATAGCATTCGTAAGACAGATGCCTGAGATACACTCACTGTATCCCTTGGTGGTCACCGGAAGGTCCCTGTAGTGAGAAGAGTCAGAGCTACATATAGTTTAGTGTTCATGGGGATTGGTATTCCTCACGTCCCATGAGAATCCTTGAGAAGACAGCATAGCTCTTCCAGTTTCGGTATGGTGTCTTTGTCCACACAATAGTGGCCAACTATGTCCCTGTCATGGAGGTGATAGTATGTTAGGTGTGGTCTGATTCTAATGTTACATGAAGAGTAATGGCATGTCCTGTTGCAGATGATGACTGTGAGAATGATGTCTGACATATGGTCTGGGATTTGGAACAGTGATTTCAGAAACTTGCTTGCTTGTGATTGCCTGAATAAAGGAGACCAGTACTATAAAATAAACAGAATATATCATTTGTTTAAAAGCAAAATATATGTATTTTTCACATTACATGAATTCAAAGCTGTGTGACAGTGTTCTAAATTATCAGTGATTCTTAGTGTTTCATACATACATGTCAACATTTAGCACAGGGATTCTGGAGAGAGCCAAAATAATGGGGGGAAAAGGCCCAAAATTAGGGACAGATTTTTACATACTGCTCTTATAAACCTAGAAAGTTGCTAGGATAACAGATTTTGCATTAGTATGCATTTTCTTAAGGATATTCCCTGGGATTCAGAAGCAGTACAAGCATGATCTGTCCTGTTTTTTTTGTGTGTTTCCAATGAGCCAAGATACTCAATAACCATAAATGTATGTAGAAACAGTGCATGAACCCAAGCTCATTAAATATCCCTCTCATGGCTAAATAAGGACTGGAGGGACAACAGGTAACATTAGTACAGTGTGTGCAGGGAAATACAAGCACCAACAGTGCTTGTCAACTGTGCGGGTGCCTCAGTGAAGAGTGTGTGATCCCACATGCACAACACCACCAAGAAAGAGAAATGATTTGGAAGGATTAAATGACCATGAATGAGGTGTGTTCATCTATTTTTCTGACCCAGATTAAAGGCGGGAAGTAGGAGTATAGGAAAAAGAAAAAAAGGGCCCAAAAAAGAGGCAAAACATAAGGTGGAAACCAAAAGAGGGAAGGTGGGGTAAAAATTATTCTGTGGGACAGGTACCCATTCATAAGTGAAGAGATGGTTTGCGGAAGGAAGTAATGGAAGTAAAAGGAAGGTAAGAGAATTAGGGTAGGTAGCAGTGGCAGATCGAGGAAACTGACAGAGGTGCAGTAGCACAGTGAGGGAGGGCAACACAACGGTGAAGAAGACATTAGACAAACAGAGGGAAGACAATGAGAAGGGGAGGACTGGACAGCAAACAGAGGTGGGCATGGGCACAAAAAGTAGGGTAATACCAGGATGTGGTGTTGGAGAGGACAGGACAACAAACAGAGGTGGGCATGGGCACAAATAGTAGGGTAATACCAGGATGGGGTGTTGGAGAGGACTGGACAGTAAACAGAGTTGGGCATGGGCACAAATAGTAGGGTAACACCAGGATGGGGTGTTGGAGAGGACTGGACAGTAAACAGAGGTGGGCATGGGCATAAAAAGTAGGGTAATACCAGGATGGGGTGTTGGAGAGGACTGGACAGCAAACAGAGGTGGGCATGGGCACAAAAAGTAGGTAATACCAGGATGGGGTGTTGGATGGGATTTCATGGCCGTTGCTCTTGTCAGCTGCAACTCAGTGGGAGTTTATTCACCACTCTGGATACCCTCATCACTGGACCCTTGCTCGAATAGTAGAGTCAGTGTGGCCAGGGTTGAGACTCTCAAGCAGCTCTGGAAGAGTTTCTCCATATGGCTGATGCAGATGTCTTATTCTTGTCAATGATCTTCCCTACTATGTTTGCCAGCTGCTGATGGGTGACAAAGCTATCATCTCCACTACCACTGCTACCAGTGGCTATGTCAGTACCAGCATTGCATGCCAGGCTACCTGTAGTGTGTGGTATGGGCAGGGCTAGAGGTATGGAGGTGACTCCAGCAGCTTGGAACCTGGTGTTTCTACTCTTGGTAGGGGTGGTGGTGGTGGCACTACTGCTACCACTTGTGAGGACTGACAAGCCTTGCCTGAAGGATAGGTCCAGATCTAGACACTGCTGTATATAATAGTAAAATAAATGAAGAGAAAATAATAAGCAAATACATGTATGTAAGTATTCACTTCAGAAGCCTGTATTCCAGCAGAGGTAGATACAATAAAAAAATAGAAGGCAAACTATGTTACTTTTCTCCAAGTATAAGCAGGGGTCAAGCACCCCTGCCCCCCACACCCCCTGCTACTTAAATATATAAACTCTGAGATTGCACTTCACTACACTAACATGAGTTATGTTGTAGTATAGCAAGTTAGAAGGGAACATGATTAAGGTTACAACAAGCAGTCATGAAACACTTAATGATATGTTTGCCATTTTGTTCTGTGGAATGCAATCTTGAGTTGATATATTTAACTAGCAAGGGGTGTGGGGGGCGTAGCCACCCACATGGGGATGCAGGGGGGCTTGCCCCCTGCTTATACTTGGAGAAGTGGTAAATGGTTTATATTTTATTTGTTTCTGTATTTAGATGTGCTGGAATATAGTAAGTGATGGTGTTCTGTATGTTTTCAGCATTCTGAGAGTCACTATTTAAAATTTTCAGTCTTTTGAATTTTCAAGATTTTGGCCTCAGTCTTTCAAAATTCAAAATTTAAGGCTTTCAAGCTTCTGAAGTGAATCTGTATGTAATAGAAAGGACAACAACAAAAATAAAATATGAGCGAGACAGACAGAAGTACAGATTCAATGAAAATATGAAGCTGATATAAGTATTTTACTATGATTATGCAAACGAACAAGAAACACAGTTCTTGATTTAGCAAGGCTATCAGATACAGCTGAAAGGTGGACACAATCACATAGACATTATCATCTGCACTCAAAATAAAGAAAAGAGAGAAAAAAACATAGCCTTAATGGAGTATTTAGCAAATTATGTTGAACACACACATATTATCACACAACCCACAAGGCACAGACTGTTGCATTACAACTACAATAGAAGTGGAAGCTAATCTCATCAGACCAAGAATAGTGACAATTCTACAGTGAAAAAATTTGCCTCATACATATTTCTCATTCTAGTGTTGTGTGTGCTATAATGAAACAGGCATCTCAAATTCTATGTTACATCCTAAAAACTGCAAAGAAAGACAAAGCCAAACTAAATTTTCTCTGTGCAATACCCTAAATCTGCTGTAGTGGAGCCCCTTGGGATATATACATAGGCAAGGTGTGTTGGAGAGGGTCTAGAACCCACAGTTATCAACACAGTTGAACGGAAGCAATACATTTAAATCTTTGAACCTCCTCTAATGATATGAAAGCATGTATGCACATACACTAATACCATCCAACAGTAATACTGCAATCCACACAGTCACTAATACCATCCAGCAGTCCTATTACCATGCACACAGACACTAACAGCATCTAACTGTCATACCGTCATGCACACAGGCACTAATACCATCCAGCAGTCATACTGACATACACACAGACACTAATACCATCCAACTGTCATGCTGACTTTCCCACAGATAGTAATACCATTCAATGGTCATATTAACATGCATAAAGACACTAATACCGTCCAATACTCAAACTGCAATACATACAGACACTAATACCATCCAACATCATACTGCAAAGTGCACAGATACTAACACCAGCTAACATTCATACTGAAAAGAACACAAACACCAATACCATCCAACAGTCATACTGCAATGCACACAGACAGTAATACCATCTAATGGTCATACTGACATACATACAGACACTAATACCATCCAACTGTCATGCTGACATTCTATCTATCTATCTATCTATCTATCTATCTATCTATCTATCTATCTATCTATCTATCTATCTATCTATCTATCTATCTATCTATCTAGCTATCTGTCTGTCTACCTATCCAGCATGTTCTATTTATGTTGCAAAAGATATTTAGATCTCAATGGATAAGGTCTGTTGAGGTCCTGCATGCAAGGCAGAGATTGTCAATCAGTAGCCAGTATGACAGAGGGACAAGGCTTTGTGATGGTCTGCATACTTTTTATGATTTTAGGCCCTTGACTTTCTTAGCAAGAAAGTGTTGTGGGCATTCAAGTTGTGTCAAATGTTTGGACAATTACATATGTAAGGGGCATTATACTCAGTAATCAGCCTGATGAGTATGGAATAAAGTGGAATGATCACATACCTGGGCCTGGACACCATGCCCTTAGTAATAAGCTGTACAAAAAGAGCACTTTTTTACAATAGTGGATATGGTGATCAAAGGATAGTTCATTGTCTATATAAGGTCCTGGATCCCTAACTACTCTATCAATTTTTGGAGCTGTTTTGTTAAAGCAATCATTACAAGGAACTTCTTGCTTGCTGAAGGATGCATTTTAGTCTTTGTTTTTACATCAGTTATTGGCTTGGGTAAGGCCCACTTGGAGGATCTTGGTGTCCTTTGGGGAGTTTATGATAGCAACAAGTTTACAAACATCTGCAAACTTTGTCAGCCATAAACCCTTAACAATAACTTTGGCCTCCAAGAGGCAAATGTCAAAGAGAAGTGGCCCAAAGACTGAAATCTGGGGTACAACACTAGTGACAGGTCATTTGGTGGAGGAAGAGCAGCCCACCATACCTTCCTGGGTTCTATTTATGATCCAGTTTACTTTCCAACAAGTTACATAGCGATTAACATTTACCAGGGATAATTTATCCATGATGCCTAGATGTGGAATGGTGTTGAATGTTTTTGCTATGTCAAGATTTGCAGTATTTCTTGATGTCTATAGAAATCATTATATGGAACATTTCCAAAAAGAAAATATACATATCGATCAATTAAATCTAGATGAAAAATGTTCTAATATAAAAAAAAAACAGAAAAAATAAAACTAGATCTGCAAGCACCCATATCCTACAAAGAAATTACAGATACAATGCAAGAGGGTAAAAATAATAAAGCTCCAGGTATAGATGGCATAATTATGGAAATATATAAACTTTTTCCTTTAAAGATACTATCCCTCTTCTATAAAATCCTATTAGAAATCCAGTCACAGGCTTTAATACCACCCTCTTGGAGATATTCCTTAATCACACCAATCCTAAAGGAAAACAAATCCCCAAACCTCTGTACCTCATATAGACTTATATCATTATTAAATAATGACTATAAGATAGTTATGACAATATGAACTAACAGAATGAAAATACCACTATCCAAAACAATAAATAATTATCAAACTGGGTTTATATATCATAGATACACACATGACAATATTAAAAGGATAATTTCTCTTATAGATTATGTTAATAAAGAAAATAAATAAACACTCATAATTGGCTTAGATATAGAGAAAGCCTCTGATTCCCTAAATTGGGACTATTTATTCAAAAATCCTAATGCTATTTGAATTTCTTGCATCCTTTGTTCATCTCTTAAAGAATATATCTACAAATAATTTAGTGTATGTCAAGTTAGGTCCTTTTACCTTTGAATCTATACATATAACAAAAGGCACTAAACAAGGATGTCGTATGTCACAGATTCTATTTGCTCTGGCTACTGAAATATTGACAGAATCAATTCATAACAATAAAAAAATCAAAGGAATAGATGTTTATGAACAATACAATTCTAAAGTAATGCTGTTTGTTGATGACATATTACTAACATTATCTAATACAAAAAAGACATTAGAAGAATTAGATATATTAATTGACAAATTTCACATGACTTCCGGACTCGATTTCAATAAATCAAAATCAAAATTGTATTTTTAAATAAATAAAAAGAACTGCAGACTACGGGGGATCACATCATAGGGAAACAAGAATCTACCTTAAAATATCTAGGAATTGAGTTATGCAAGGATAATAATGAATTAGTCTAAAAAAACTACAATAATATCATCAATACAATTAAAATCTCTGTCAAAAAATGGAACAAAGCAATATTAACATTTGAAGATAGACTACAGTTAATAAACATGGTTTTACTGCCCAAGATCCTATATATATAGCCTTGGCAATACAACTGTTACCAGAAAGGAATATACTTAAAGAAATAAATTCATGCCTAGTAAAATGTGTATGGTTTCTCAAAAGAAACAGAATAGCTTTAACACATCATATCAGACCATGGAAACAGGGAGGATTAAACTTTCCTGATATAGAAACACATATAAAAGCATCAATATCTAAAACAATCTCAAACTGAATAAATCCAAGTTACTCTGCAAATTGGAAAGAATTGGTAACTGAAATATCAATAAATGAATTTGATTTAGAAAAAAAATTTCAAATAGATAAAAACAATTTGCCATGGCACATATTATGTATTAGTATGCAATATAACATAACTAAACCCAATAAAACTTGTATGATTAATTATTACATTGGCTCATTTATGGAAATAATTAATGCAAATATAGATTTAAAAATCTAGTTTGATCTTTTAACACTATTTATACTCACAAAGACATTTCCACATAAAATATATAGAGAAATTATTAATTCCTGGGCACAGAAAGGATTTGTTTGTTGGCCCCAATGTATCAAAGAACTAAAAGTCCTAGATATGCAAGAAATAAAAACAACATACAAAATTCCACAACAGGACTGGCTAACTTTATAGAGTATTCTGTCATATTCGCAAGATTTAAGTAGAATAATCAACAATTCTTCATTTAAAGAAATACCTGAATTTATGAAATGCATATATAAAATCATATATAATGAATTTGACATGGGAAACAGTATTTCCAAATTTTACAAAATATTGATAAACTATACAACACCCAAAACCTCATACTGGAAATATATAACAAAAGGACACAATACAGTTAACTGAAGATATCAAAACAAATATAGTATTATCGATAAAATATACATCCTTTACACAATACTGGAAAGTTTTTAATTTGAAATGCTTACACAGAGCATTCTTAACCCCAGAGAGAATCAGTAAAATTAGTTCTTCCATAAAAGTAATATGTTGGAGATGTGAGCAAGTACACAATGTAGATTGGAACCCCATTTTCTTTGATTGTGTTAAAACTAAGCCATTTTATAATGGTATTAATAACATTCTACAAACTTTGTTTAATGAATCATTTCATTTGACTAAAGCTCTTGTATTATTAAATGTGAACGAAGGTCCTCATTTGAGCAAGTCAAACATGTATCTAGTATGGACTATACTTGCAATTTCAAGGAAGTATATAACAAGAAGATGGAATACAAACACATTACCAACTTTGGAAGACTTCTACAGCCTACTGAAGACCACAGCATTATTGGAAATTAAAATTAAAGAACAAAGAATTCATCCAAAGCCATTTATCAACAACCCTTGGGGAAAAGTCTTATCAATGATTAACACCATACAATAATTGATCAGACACTCTGATAATGAATTAGACATACTTATAAAGTAACTGTATACATTAAGATCTGTTATAGTGTCAGGCTAATGTAAATAGTGTACATAGTTATTTAAGATGTTATGTATAAATACTATGGAATTCATTCAAATGTATTTGAAAATAAAAAAATTGAGAAAAAAAAGATTTGCAGTGTGTACAAACATGCCCTTATGTATTGCTTTAGTAACCTAAAAAAAAGTCAACCAGGTTAATTAGGCAGGATATGCCCATAACAGTCTGAACTGGCTTTGGTCGAGAGTTTGTAGGTTACTTATGTCTTTATTTATTATTTCCATAATGATCCTTTCCATAGACTTACAGATGAAGCTTTTCAGATTTATGGGTCTATAATTTCCTGGGCTTGTTGATGTGGCTTTACAGGCAGACTCTGAACAAGGACTTCAGCAAATGAGAGGGGAATGAAATGCAAAACTGAACGCACACAGGATGAAACTGAGTGTTGATACTGTAATGGTAGCAAACTGGAGAAATCAGAAGAAGCTAAAAATTGAAACAGAAAATAGTGGAACAGGTTAACAGCTTTGGGTATTTGTAACAGGTAGTTCAGAAGAAACGAAGTCTGAGTGAGGAGGTCAAATGTAGAATCAGAGGGGAGGCAGCCAAATGCCAGAGAGTGTCAGTAGTGTGTGGGAGAAGAATGCTACAGAAGCTGAAAGGTACATTGAACAAAACAGTGGTGTGACCAGAACTACTGTATGGTACAGAAATCTGGTCAGTAAAGGAATAGCAGTTAAGGAAGGTAGAGGTGATGGAGATCAAGTGCCTCACATGGGTAGTAGGATACACGCTGTAGAACAGGTGAAGAAATGAAGGCATCAGAGCAGAAGTTCTAATAGCTATATTTGCAGAGAAGGTCAAAGAGAAGAGAATGCTGTAGTTCAGGCATATGAGCAGGAAAGCAAAAGACAATCTGGTGAAGAATATTTGGGACAAACAGGAAGAAGGCAAGAGGAAACAAGGATGCCTAAAAAATAGATGGCTGGATTATGTGAGAGAAGACCTGCAACAGCAGTGCATGATTGTCAAAGAAGGCAGCAGAGTGGCTCTGAATCGAGACAGATGGTGACAATTGAAGCAACACCCCAGCTCCATGTAGAACAGGGTGTTGATGACAATGATGATGATGATGATGATGTCCATGCACCACCTTTGTGCAAGGGGATGACAGTTGTCCTCCATTCATTCGGCACAAAGCCTATTGGAAGTTTGACCCTGAATAGCCTCTGCAGGAGGTCTGACAGTTCCAGTTTCAGGCTGGCTGGTAAACCGTCTGGTATGTTACCTTTATTTATTTATTTTATTTTACATTTGTTAACCAGGATGGTCTGACTGGATACAAGTTCACATTTCTGTAGACCCGGGGAGAAAAGCTCCATAGTAAGTAAAATCACAGTAAGTAAAATTTTACACAATATGTTAAAATACAGTATACAGAGAATTTTCAAACAATATGTTAAAAATACAATATACAACATAAGAAGACATAACAAGACCTATATATACAGGAAAAAATAGTTACACATGGTTAATAACAGAATAAGTATACAAATTCAATCAGCATTAGGAGAATACCTAGACTGTAATATATATATAAGTATATTAGGAAGTGAGGTATATAAGTGGAATAATTTGAGGACTTATGTAATACATGGGCATAGCCACTTATTCTTTAAGTCTTCTAAGTGAATTTTTAAAAGTGAGAAGAGGTAGGGGCAAAAATCAGAGCAGGAGGGAGAATATTCCAGGTTCTAGCTATGTAGTGGGAGAACAATACTTTTCCTGTAGTATTGTTAGCCCTAGAGATACAGAGGAGGAGGTTGTCGGAAGATCAGAGAGGACGATTTGTATTATAGTGGGTGGGAAGGGGTGGCAGGTTTGTGCAGGTTGCCATTGCATTTCCCATAAAAATCTACCAAAACAGCAGAGGCCACCAAAGCAGACACCCAAACAACCACCACCTCAGAACACAACACCTGCAACACATAGACCTCACAGTCAGAGTGTCAAACAGTCACAGCCCTTATACCAAACACAATGCCAGACACACTAGTCATTGGTGACTCCATAGTCAGACACACCGACGTCCCGCCACCAGACTGAGTAAGGAGAAGGTCACAGTAAGCTGCCTGTCGGCGCTAGAATCCGCCACATAACGCAGCACTCAGGTCTCTCAACAGCAGGTACAAATATGATTCAGTCATTGTCCACGCTGGTGTAAACGACCTGAGACGCACTCCTGACTACATGAAAAGAGACATTGAGGAGCTCTCTGATTATGTAGCCCAGACAGGTATGACCCTGACCTTGAGCAGTATCCTACCTTCACCAAGAATGATGCCACAATACAGAGATAAGATGATCAGCTTTAACAATTGGCTTAAACACTGGTGTCATTCAAAGGGGATCCAGTGTCTGTCTGCCTGGGATGACATGCTGGACAAGCCACGCTGTCGCAAGGGACGGCTTGCACCTGTCACCCTGGGATTCCGGATATTGGCAAAGGCTCTTGCCACCCCCATAGTGCCTTTTTAGGCAAGGCTCAAATTCTAAACCTACCACCCTAGAACACAAAAAGGAAAAAACTAAGGGTAATGCTGCTCAATGCCAGAAGTCTAAATCTCAAAATGCACGCTCGAGGCCCTTCTCAGTATGGAGAACATCGATGTCTGTGCTGTGACAGAAACCTGGTTCAAGGCTCCTGAGAGCACTGCGCTTATCAGGTTTTACCTCATATCATGCCCGCCCCAAAATCTGACAATACCAAGAAAGGAGGGGGTATCCATATTCATCAAGGACACCCACACCTCAAGACTGGTGGCAACGCACGATGCATCGGAGACCATCCAGGTGCAATTAACCATAGGCAAGACTGCTCTGCAAATTGTAGCATGTTACAGGCCACCTCACAAACTCAGGAACCTCACATGGCCTTCCTGAAAACACTAGAGGGGATAAATGTATCACCAAACACCATCATACTAGGTGACTTCAATTACCCTAATATAGACTGGGAACACTACTCAAGCCCAAACACCCTAGCCCAAAAGTTCCTGAATTCATAAACTCAAATGCCATGGAACAACTAGTCACCATCCCCACAAGAGGAGATAACATACTTGATCTCATCATCACGAACATGGGAGCACAATGTTCAACACCGGAGGTGTACCTCACTGGTGAGATCAGACCACAAACTAATCTCGCTGGAGGTCCTCATCCCACCCCCACCTGAAATAAAAAAGACCACAGTAAAGAACTTCTCAAAAGCCGACTTCACACTTCTAAAGACTAGTGTGGTCTCCTTTAAGGCCCCCGAGCCGGCGGAAAACAGTACTCAAGCCGCTGAATCACTTACAAATGCCTTCTACCAGCACCTGCAGGACTGCATGGATAAGGCAATCCCAAGCAAAACAAAGACTCTTTTGTACCAAAGGCAAGCATCCAGTCTGGTGGACCCCAGCCATAAACAAACTCTACAACAAAAGGAGGAAGCTACTACAAGATAGAGCAAAATCCTTAAAAGGTAAGACACCCTTGATCACTATAAGTAAAACTAAGAGCTCTCATAAAATCATCCAAAGTAAATTTCGAGAGAAAATAGCTAAAGACTCAAAAGACAATCATAAGGCCTTCTTTAGCTATAAGTTAGAAACCTGGGAGGAAACTCCCAGATATGCTCAGAGCTAGTTCAAAATGATGTGAAGATTACTGATCCTACAGACATTGCCAACATACTGGCTGACAGGTTCAGTGCAAACTTCTCCCTCCCCCAAAAGGAGAGATATCTATACCAAACGATTGCAGCCCCCAAACATCTCCAGCGCCCAAGTGAGAACTGCTCTCCAAAGCAAAAAACACACGATCCATGGGACCTGATGGTGTCCCCGGCTGTGTGCACCATGAACTCAATGAGGAATTAAACCCACAGCTAGGACAGCTGTTTAATCAAAGTCTTACCTCTGGATACGTACTCAGGAGTGGCACTGCAACTGTGGTACCACTTCACAAAGGCGGTGCCTCCACCGACCCTGGAAATTACCGCCCATTAGCTTGACAAGCCTTATCTGCAAAGCCATGGAGAGGATCATAATGGACCTCATAAATAAAGACATAGGGAATTTGCAGACTTTGGATCCAACCCAGTTTGGCTTTGTCAAAGGCAGATCATGCCTTTTAAACTTGGTTGACTTTTTCAAACAGTCACCAAAGCCATTGATGAGGGAAAGGCAGTCCATACAGCCTACCTCGATCTGGCTAAGGCCTTCGATACAATACCCCATTCGGGTATCATTGAAAACTCATCAGCTTAAATGTCAACCCATACATCACAAGATGGGTTGCAAACTGGCTGAGTGACAGAACCCACAGGGTCAGAGCTGCTGGCGCCATGTCAGACTCAAAGCCTGTCACAAGTGGTGTCCCACAGGGCTCAGTCCTGGGCCCACTCTTGTTTGGCATCTACTTTTCCAAGTACAAGCAAACACAGGAGGGTTATGGTTGACAAAGTTTGCAGATGACTGCAAACTGGGCCATAGTAGAAAACACATCTGACACAGATATCCTTCAGAAGGGTCTCACAGAAACGGATAACTGGTGCCAGAGCCACGGCCCAAAGTTAAATGCCAAAAAATGCATAGTCATACTCCTTCGGGAAAAACAAGGTTACCCCTAGCTACCAAATAGGTGGCAATCCACTGAGCACAGAAGAAGTTATCAGGGACCTGGGGACCCAGGTTGATAGTAGTCTGTCATTCGACACCCATGTAGCTAAAGTAGTTAGGAAGACCTTCTACATTGCCCACCTTATCATGAAGGGATTCTCATCTAGATCAAGGGAGGTCATAGTCTCCCTTTACTCATCACCATCAGACCAATGATTGAGTACAATGCCCCATTCGGAATGTATCTGACCCGACACTTGCAGCAGCTGGAGAGGCCACAAAAGTTCCTCACCAAAAGGATAAAGGGTCTCAAAATCTGTCCTATGCTGCCTGACTGAAAGAACTCCAGCTCTATTCAGTCGCTTACCGCTTGCTCAGAGGTGACCTTGCCTAACATACAAGGCCATGTCAAACCCAGATTTGATGAATATGCTTCACCTCAAAAAATCTAGATCCATCAGAGCCACAAGGGCGGAGACTTAAACCTTGACACGGCTATTAATAGGACGTGCTGGAGGGATAGATTCATCACCCAAAGACTCCCTATGCTGTGGAACAAAATCCCGGTACATGTGAGGCAGAGCACCTCGCTGGCCTTGTTCAAGAGAAATCTTGACCAATGGATGGGAGATCGCAGATATACCCCAGGGATTACCTCAGTGTCACTGCTCGACAGAGGCACAGAAAAATAATGGGTATAGTTCCCCATACTAAAGGGGTGGCCTAAGCCACAAAACGATGGGCTAGGCTTGTAAATGCCCTCGGGCAGATAGCCTAGTATGAACCTATGAACCTATGAACTTGCAATTTCAAGGAAGTATATAACAAGAAGATGGAATACAAACACATTACCAACTTTGGAAGACTTCTACAGTCTACTGAAGACCACAGCATTATTGGAAATTAAAATTAAAGAACAAAGAATTCATCCAAAGCCATTTATCAACAACCCTTGGGGAAAAGTCTTATCAATGATTAACACCATACAATAATTGATCAGACACTCTGATAATGAATTAGACATACTTATAAAGTAACTGTATACATTAAGATCTGTTATAGTGTCAGGCTAATGTAAATAGTGTACATAGTTATTTAAGATGTTATGTATAAATACTATGGAATTCATTCAAATGTATTTGAAAAATAAAAAAAAAATTGAGAAAAAAAAGATTTGCAGTGTGTACAAACATGCCCTTATGTATTGCTTTAGTAACCTAAAAAAAAGTCAACCAGGTTAATTAGGCAGGATATGCCCATAACAATCTGAACTGGCTTTGGTCGAGAGTTTGTAGGTTACTTATGTCTTTATTTATTATTTCCATAATGATCCTTTCCATAGACTTACAGATGAAGCTTTTCAGATTTATGGGTCTATAATTTCCTGGGCTTGTTGATGTGGCTTTACAGGCAGACTCTGAACAAGGACTTCAGCAAATGAGAGGGGAATGAAATGCAAAACTGAACGCACACAGGATGAAACTGAGTGTTGATACTGTAATGGTAGCAAACTGGAGAAATCAGAAGAAGCTAAAAATTGAAACAGAAAATAGTGGAACAGGTTAACAGCTTTGGGTATTTGTAACAGGTAGTTCAGAAGAAACGAAGTCTGAGTGAGGAGGTCAAATGTAGAATCAGAGGGGAGGCAGCCAAATGGCAGAGAGTGTCGGGGTAGTGTGTGGGAGAAGAATGCTACAGAAGCTGAAAGGTACATTGAACAAAACAGTGGTGTGACCAGAACTACTGTATGGTACAGAAATCTGGTCAGTAAAGGAATAGCAGTTAAGGAAGGTAGAGGTGATGGAGATCAAGTGCCTCACATGGGTAGTAGGATACACACTGTAGAACAGGTGAAGAAATGAAGGCATCAGAGCAGAAGTTCTAATAGCTCCATTTGCAGAGAAGGTCAAAGAGAAGAGAATGCTGTAGTTCAGGCATATGAGCAGGAAAGCAAAAGACAATCTGGTGAAGAATATTTGGGACAAACAGGAAGAAGGCAAGAGGAAACAAGGATGCCTAAAAATAGATGGCTGGATTATGTGAGAGAAGACCTGCAACAGCAGTGCATGATTGTCAAAGAAGGCAGCAGAGTGGCTCTGAATCGAGACAGATGGTGACAATTGAAGCAACACCCCAGCTCCATGTAGAACAGGGTGTTGATGACAATAATGATGATGATGATGATGTCCATGCACCACCTTTGTGCAAGGGGATGACAGTTGTCCTCCATTCATTCGGCACAAAGCCTATTGGAAGTTTGACCCTGAATAGCCTCTGCAGGAGGTCTGACAGTTCCAGTTTCAGGCTGGCTGGTAAACCGTCTGGTATGTTACCTTTATTTATTTATTTTATTTTACATTTGTTAACCAGGATGGTCTGACTGGATACAGGTTCATTTTCTGTGGTGACCCGGGGAGAAAAGCTCCACAGTAAGTAAAATCACAGTAAGTAAAATTTTACACAATATGTTAAAATACAGTATACAGAGAATTTTCAAACAATATGTTAAAAATACAATATACAACAAAAGAAGACATAACAAGACCTATATATACAGGAAAAAATAGTTACACATGGTTAATAACAGAATAAGTATACAAATTCAATCAGCATTAGGAGAATACCTAGACTGTAATATATATTACAGTAAGTATATTAGGAAGTGAGGTATATAAGTGGAATAATTTGAGGACTTATGTAATACATGGGCATAGCCACTTATTCTTTAAGTCTTCTAAGTGAATTTTTAAAGTGAGAAGAGGTAGGGGCAAAAATCAGAGCAGGAGGGAGAATATTCCAGGTTCTAGCTATGTAGTGGGAGAACAATACTTTTCCTGTAGTATTGTTAGCCCTAGAGATACAGAGGAGGAGGTTGTCGGAAGATCAGAGAGGACGATTTGTATTATAGTGGGTGAGAAGTTGGCCTAGTGCAGGGCTTTTTTCTGGCTGTGTTACCACATTGTACGCAATGACTAATTGGTGATAAGTTAGTAGCTGGAGAAGTTCCAGCCATTGCATTTCCCATAAAGCCCGGCAATGGTGGGTTCTAAAGGTGGAGTTGTTTGCAAACTTGGCGATTTTATTATAACATGATTCGATTCTGGCAAGGTGAGGTTTTCTAAACTGGGTAAGAATTGGAGCAGCATATATTAGGGTAGACAAGAGGTGAGTTTGGGCTAGGGTAATCCGTGCTTCTTTAGAGAGGGATTTCCTGTGCCTATAAAGTTTACCCATTTTTTATGGACTTTTTTGAAAGTTTGTGAAATGTGGATGTCAAGGTGGAGATTTTTACCAATTTCAATGCCTAGGAGTTTGGTATGGTCAGAGGGAGAGATAATAGTGCCATTTTTGGAAGAAATAGTGAAGGATAGAAGGGTGGAAATGGTTTTGTTGGGAGTGAAAAGTAGTAATTTGGTTTTATTAGGGTTTAGGATAAGTTGGATCTGAGTGATCCAACTTTCCACAGAGCTAAAGGATTTCTGGGTGAGTTGTAGGGTGGGAAGTGATGGAGCTGAACAGATAAGAGTTGAATCATCAGCCTATTGTATAAGTGAAGCATGCTGTGTGGTGGTATGGAGATTATTGGTAAATATGGAGAAAAGAAGTGGGCCTAATCTGGAGCCTTGTGGTACACCTATGATAGTTGGGAGTAAGGGGGATAGTACATTTTGCCATTGGACAGATTGTTGCCTATTTGACATATAACTTTTAAACCAGGCTATAGCGGAAGGGGCAACGGATAGGGATGTTAGGTTGTCTAGTAGTAAGGTATCTGAAACCATGTCAAATGCTTTGGAGAGGTCTATAAATATTGCAGATACAAAGTTATTATTATTTCTATGTTGGTTGATCAGACTGGTGAAAGAGAGCAGAGCGGTGGTTGTGCTATGGTGTTGTCGGAAGCCATGCTGTGTGGGGGAGAGGAGATGGTGTGAGTTTAGGAATTGTGTTACCTGAGAATGTATACATTTCTCTAGTATTTTAGATAAGGGGTAGAATGGCAATGGGGTGATAATTTGAATATTATTAAGAGTTTCCTCCTTTATGTAGTGGAATAATGTATAATACCTTCCATAGCTGTGGGACATATGCTTCTTGTATGGAGCGATTGATAATAATAAAAATAGGGTAGGATAAGGATTTAGCAGCTATATTTTGGAAGTTGGCTAGTAGATTGTTAGAGGCAAGGGTGGTTGGTTTCAGTTTTAGGAGGTGTTTTTTAATTGTTGAGGTGGGAGCGGGTGAGAGTGTAAAGGATAAGATGTTGTCAGGGCGTTTGGTTGGGTTATATGTAGGGCTGTTTTTGGATAGTTGGGAGGATAGTGTTAAGATGGATTTTGTGAAGTGGTGATTGAATTTGGAGGCAATGTCCTTGTTGTCATTCATGGAGTTAGGAGTGGGAGTGGTAGTTTTGTCTGGTTTTAGGAGAGAGTTAATGACATGCCAAAACTTTTGGGGATATTTTGAATGTTTGTTTTGGATATTGAGGAAGTAATTTTGTCTATTGAGTTTAGTTTGTCTCTTAGCCTGATTTCTAAGTTGTAGGTAACTTTGTTCGGTTAGGCTAGTATTTTATTTCTTCCAAATTCTCCAAGCCTTATCCCTTGACTTTAGAAAGGCTCTAGTTTCCCTAGTTAGCCATGGTGCATAGTTTGCCTTGGCTCCTATTTTCCTAACTGGTGTGAGTCTATCAAGGATATTGATGAGACTATTGTTGAAGTAATCAATGGCTTGGTCTAGATTTAGGGTTTGTAGTGGTTTCCAGTTACTATGTTTTAGAATACTGCTTAGTTCTTTTATATTTAGTTTACGATCATCTCTGACTTGTCTAAAAACAATGGGTTTGCCTATGTTGGTACATTTCCGCAGGAGGAAGGTGGGGTGATGGTTGCTAAGAGCATCAGGAAGACATCCTGTCTGATGGTTTTGTCTGGGGAAATTAACTAGTGTCCAATATAGAATACACTGTTTGTGGATTTTTTGTCAATTCTAGTGGGTTATTGGATAAGTTGGGTAAAACAGTAAAGATTAATATGGTTAGTGGGGTTGTTAGAGGTACAGGCTGACCAATCAGTGTTCATGTCACCTAGTAAGATGCTTTCTTGGGACAGATTATCTGTGGCCCATTGTAACATTTCTTCAATGATGGGAGAGTTATTACCTGGGGGAATATAACAGCAGAGAATGATGGTAGTTTTTGTGTCATTTATGCTTAAGGGTGAACCTAAGGTTTTGGCATTTTGAAATTTAGGTATGGGGATTTGTAGAGGTTTGATGTTGATTGTATTTTTGTAGAGGATATCAACTCCACCTCCCTTTTTTCCCACTCTATCCAGTCTTAGGATATTATATCCTGGTGGGAGAATTTCTTCATTTTGGGTACTAGGTTTTAACCATGTCTAGATAATGGTTAGTATGTCAGGGGGTAGTGAGCTATAAATGCATGTAGGTCAAAAAGTTTGTTAGAGATACTTCTGATGTTGACATTCAGAATCAATAGGTCAGAGATTTGCCTAGCACAGAGTAGAGAGTTTTGTGGTCCAGGGTTTGGGTGTATTTCTCCAGATGTAAATAGATTTTTAGTGAAAAACAGTATCTGTTTAATTGTGTGCACTATGTCTATGTAGGATCTAAATGATGTTTTTCTAGTGTAAGATGTGAGACTTATGAATATGTAGGATTAAGCTGTCTTTAAATAATGTAGAAGAGATAGGAAAGAAAATGTGTGAGTGTATATTTGTTTGAGAAAGTGTTATGTGGAATGATGCATTTTCTAGTGATGTGTTTGTATATAATGATGTGATGTTTGTTAGGTATGTGAGGTTAGGAAGAAAAATCCTAGGATTAATGATATTTTATTAGGGAGTAGTGGTTGGGTCTTAGTGGTTTTGGGGTTCAAGTATGGGTGTGAGTGTGAATGCATGGCAAGTAGACACTATGTACCCTTTTAAGGTAGAAATTTGATAGAGGGTGTGTATGAGACGTCGTTGATAGGAGGAGGGGTATGGTCAGATGATTTGGGGTTAGAATAAATGTAGAGGTAGTGGGGGTGTGTGGAAAATAGGGGCAGGGTAGGGGAGCAGATTGAGCTGAGCATAGCAAGATGAATGGAGTGGGACTACACCAGTCCTCAAGACTGCAGAACCTATCTATAGGGCTGGTCAGGACAGCACAGTACAAGGAAGATACTGGTATAATTAAGCAAGAATGGGAGGGAGTTGTGCAGGTTCAAGGTGGGGGAGGTGGGTAGACAC
This sequence comes from Protopterus annectens, assembly GCF_019279795.1. Taxonomy (NCBI): domain Eukaryota; kingdom Metazoa; phylum Chordata; order Ceratodontiformes; family Protopteridae; genus Protopterus; species Protopterus annectens. The sequence continues at coordinate 1,440,913,506 of NC_056726.1, forward strand.
AAAAATAATACAAGGTTGTGAGTCAGAAAAACTGGACTAGGCCAGCTGCTAAAAAGAAAACAGGAAAACCAAACTAAGTCAACTCCAGGTCAGTGTAGTGCAGTATCTTCCTAATAACTACAAATCTTATGCTACTAATCTAGTACAGTGTCATGAAAAGGATCACCACTTCTACAGGGAAAAACAATTGCAATATGGGCTGCAAGTACATAGGTAAAATTTTACAAGAGAAAGTAGTTTTAAGTAATTGACCTAGGAGTACAATAGAAAGAGAAAAATTGGGGGGGAGGACCAGTAGTGTGCACATGTACAGTGAAAGGGGTAAGTGTCTTCAGTTTAGAGGACAGATTAAATACAGCTCTAACATACACTAGTGTAGCTCAAAGCACTTTAGTGTTCACTGATGCAGAGTTTCACAGTGCAAGGCAATGAGACAGCCTTGGGTTGATTGGAGTTTGGCCAAGACACAGGATGAAACTTTTGCTGAGGGGAACTAGTGTAGCTGAAAGCACTTCAGTGTCTGGCCCCCTAGAAGCAGTGTTCTTGGCCTTGGATTGTGCGGAGTTGACTTGTTCATTGGAGGTATGAGGGGTGTGTAGATGTAGGTATGAGATCTGGGAATGTAGGAGGGGAGTGGTGGGTGAAGTTAGAGATAAATGTATCCGCTTATAGATTGGCTATGTCCTCTATATTTGAGTATGTGATATCATTTACTATTAAATATTTATATTTTTGGGCATTGTTTCTGAGAGTTCTAACATAGTTAAAAAAGCTTTGTTGTTGACCTTTGGCTGGGTGGCAGTTTTTAGCTCCTGTCTGGCTGTGCATGATTTTGCAGGCAGCAGATTTCACTGTTAAGTTTGGCAAGAGCTTTTTTTCATCTTGGGATGTCATCCAGTCTATGTATTTGTAGAGATAGAGTTGTACCTGCATTCTCTGTATTAATGCAGACATGTTCAAGGTGTGCATTAGTCTCCACCACTAGCATATTTGTCTCACCTCCTTTTTTACAATTTATTTGAACAGGGTACCAAGGAGCAGCTAGCATTTGAATACTATTCAGACTAGGACCATAAGAGTTGCATCTTTCTCTTTGCAGATGATGTGTCCTCTTATCCTTTAGGGATTGTGGCCTCTGATATGCACTGCAGTGGTTCACAGCTGAGTATATAGTGGCAGGAATAAAAAGCAATACCTCCAAATCAGGAGTCACATTTATCACCCCAAAAGACTGGTAGTGATGAGGAAGTAGTTACGTTAAGTCATGGAAATTAAGTCACTTGTGGTCTCATTCATGAATGGGGGTTGAGTTGATCAGTAGCTTCACCAGCAGATGGATGGAGCAGATATAATATTGCAAGTATTGTACTCATCTGTGGTGCTGAAATAATATGTGAGTCATAAAAATGATGTATTTCTACATTCTGTTGTAGTCCAGGTCATGGCTAAAGTGTTTCACTCAACATCTATTGTCATAAACTTTGTACAATGACAAAATCATGAAATCATAGCTTTAAGGAGCAGAAATTAGTTTTTCAATATTTCAGTTATGACTCCCTGTGATAATGTGAAAAGTTGGAAATCTAAGAGAATCTCTAAATAAAGCCACAGTTTCTTTGAGTTAAAAGGAGTTAGGCTGTGTGATCCAGGCAGGTATTGTGGATGCCTTATGGTGCTTCTCATGGAGAAGTAACAGGCATGTTCCATTGTGAGGAGGCTCTGGGCAGACCTAAGGCACATTGGTGAGATAACATTTCTTAGATTGCCTAGACACATCTAGAGATCTTGTAGGATGAAGGTACTGTTGCCAGGATTATGAAACAGTGATCTCGCTTGATCTGTTTGGTATTAAGATAACACTGACCAATACAAGTAATTCAGAATATGAATAAGTGGAGGCTGGATGGCTGGATGGATGGATGGATGGATGGATGGATGGATGGATGGATGGATGGATGGACAGGAAGAGTGATGGTATGGAGTGAAGGATAGAAAGATTTATTTATTTATATACTTATTTATTTATTTATTTTATTTTATTTATTTATTTTTTATTGGGATTTGATTACCGGGAAAGTCCGTTTGGGGAGAAGCCAATTTTCAGTGCAGGCCATGGGAAAAAAGCTCCAGTCTATTACAAAACATTTTAAGAACAATAGTTTTACAGTCTTCAAAAATGAAACATAAACAGTCTAATAGAAACAGGAATCATGATATGAAGTGAGGGAAAAACAGGCTTATGGTATATTTAGAGATAAAGTCAGGGAAGAGAATTTCATAGATGTAAGGAAGTAAGTTAAGAAGGGAGAGTAAGGAGGTATAAGGAATGTAAAGGTACTTGTTTACATTGAGGGATATAGTTTATCTTGGTTTTGAGCAAGAACAAAGCCAGGTTTTAGCTAGAAAATCTTTCAGAGTGTTTTTGTAAGATGGGAGGGTATTAACCTGATGGATACAGGTAAAGAATTCCAGTCCTTAGCAACCTTGTATGAGTACAAACAATGCCAGGCAAATCTGATATGTTTGTAGACAGACATGAGTTTTTTTTCACTGGATTACAATGACCAACTGGGAACATAGTTGTGTCGAATATTTTTTAGTGCTGGACAGGCAGATGGATAACTTTAGAGGTGGTAATAAGCTGTGTATATGTTAGTTGATGACACAGATCTAGCCAAGTTAGGGTTGTTAGTATTATACAGTGGTTGGTTCTAAAAGGGGTATTTGCTTCAAATTTAACAACTTTGTTATAGCATTGTTCATGTTTTAATATTTGTGAAGCCTGGTGGTTAGTAAGGATGGGAACACCATAAAGAAGTATGAGGAGAAGAGAAGCAGTGGCAAGTGTAGTTTTAGTTGAGTCCATGAGAAAGTTTTTGGCTTTGTAAAGCATCCCTACTTTTTGCTGAGTTTTTCTTATGCAATTTTGTATATGCAGATCAAATGTAAGCTTATCCATTATCACCCCTAATAATTTGCTATGAGAAGTGACTTCAGTGATTCTATTATTGACAGAGAACTTTAAATTTTGTTTTTTTTTTGGGGTGGGGGGGTTGGGCATGAGTTGTGAGTTATGAAGCCATGTTTCAGTGGCTGTTAAAGCTTCCTGAGTAATTTTTGGAGCTGTACAATGTTGTCAGATATGCAAATGAGAAGGAAATCATCTTCGTTGTATTAGGGTAACCTGTTGTGTGGATGTAGAGAGGGTGTTGGTAAAAATGTTAAAGGGGAGGAGACCAAGTACAGAGCCTTGTGGTACACCTGTGGTGAGTGAGAGGTAAGTAGAGAGCAGGGAGTGCCATTTTACTGACTGACACCAATTGGACAGGTATATTTTGAACCACAGAAGGATAGGCTGAGACAGATCTAGTGAGGACATTTGCAGTAGACATTTGCTGTGACAGACTATGTTGAAGGCCTTAGACAAATCTAGAAATAAGGAAGAGACTGATGGATGGAGACATGAACTTATGCAATATTAACTTGATTGAATGCAAGCAATATTTACATAAATCACATGAGCAACTTGATTTATAAATCACTTGGGTACACTACATTACGGCATAAGACAAAAAATACAGCATACACTTGAAAATGATGTCACTTATGGAAAACTATTAAACTTGAAAGGAAGTTTAGTTTTGAGATAGGAAAGGGATTAACATAGAATGAGCACATAAGCTGTCTGCTTCAGGACATATAAGACAGGACTGTGCTAAACAAGTGCACTTTTACTTTACTGCCAGAAAAGAGACAGGAATGAGGCAACCCCTGGGCAAAGTACTTCTAACTGCAGCTAATGACCAGGGCATGGAAGGAGGAACACCAATTGTGAAGACTTGTAATTATCACAAGGGAACAAGACAGAGGATTTTATTTACTCTAGACAGAATCACTGCTTACTATACACCTTGAGGAGAGTTAGGCATATATATATATTCTTACACTGACTGTTTATCTCCAACAAGTGGGACAAGTGTTATGTTACACCTATTGCATTACAAAGCACAGAACAAGCAATTGATATGCTATTGAGTCATATAAATGACTTTATTTCAGAAATTTGATGACTGGGATACATTGTAGCAAGTTTCAATGTGCAAGTTTGCTTCTAAAGAGATGACAGCAGATGGTGGAGAGGCAGAAGGAAGATTCCCTTAGACATAAGAATTTCCTTTTATTATCAGAGTTTCATTAGTAGTACAGACACAGTCCCATCTCACCTCCTGGAATATCAGGTGACAACACCATTCCTGTAATAAACTGAGTGATTAGATCTAAGGAATGGAGACAGGAGAGATCTATCCAAGGTACAAGCATTCAATTTATTACAGGAATGGTGTTATCTTCTATTCCAGGAAAAGCGGTGGGAGTGTACATGTACTGCTAGTGACACTATTCATGGCAGGTGCCTTGCAGTACTCACTGGGAAGTACAATGGAGAATTTTTAAAATTTTTTAAATTTATTTATTTGTTTAACTGGGCAATGGAACTCGTTATCCTTGACCTTTGTTCAGCAACAACACAGACAGATAGATAGATAGATAGATAGATAGATAGATAGATAGATAGATAGATAGATAGATAGATAGATAGATAGATAGATAGATAGATAGATAGATAGATAGATAGATAGATAGATAGATAGATAGATAGATAGATAGATAGATAGATAGAGACAGTTAAGTGTAGCCAATCAACTAGAATACTTTTGAGAAGTAGGAGAAAGTGAAGTGACCAGAAAAAATACAGACATGGGTAGAACATGTAGACTCTATACAGACAATGACAGGATGTCAGGACTGAAACCCAGACTATGGAAGTATAAAGCAGAGAAACATTAAACACTGAGCAACCATGTTGATTCTAATGTACCACCAAGAACCTACTGCTAACTCACATTTTCAGTAACTTGCATTATGCCATCAGGTTTGCTATGGCTCTAGATCAGGTAGCAGAATCTCCATTACAGAAATGTATTTCATTTTTATGAATACAAATCATTGTCTCAAATTAATCTGTCTCCCTACTGCTTTGTGTCATCCTTTAGTATTATAAGCAATTTCATTACTCAAGGCTGCTCCCTGTTATGGCTATATCTCTCAGATATGTGAAGGACTGTATTCTTTCACCACATCCTGTAACATCCAGTATGTACCTAACAAACCTGCCCAGTCAATCATTATATGGGCTTTGCTTTACACTCTGTACAATCTCTGCTGCTTTCCGTTAAAATGGCTCCAACCTTTCTTCATGTTTAAAGAACTGTATCCTGTACTGCATGCATTAGTTGAATAAGGCCTCACTAATAGTCTGCGTAGCACCACCAGTGGCATTTTTCTTTAGCTACGTTTACTGCTCAAACCATGCTGTAGCACCTCAGTAGCTCTCACCATAGCTTTACAGTATCATTAGGCTGGCTGATGTACACTTAATAAGATCATTAGAGTGCTGTATTTTTTTTCACTGTAAACATTCCCATTCCCTTATTGGTCTTATTAGCCTGTAACTTTCCTGACTTCTGCCCATAATTAATACATTTATAATTTTAGGAAGGGAATAATTACTATAAAATACTGGATATTTCTTGTAGATTAAGAACATCTTTCATCAGTTTTATTACCCTCTTGAAACATTATACATTTCTCATAGCTAGTGTCATCCACAATTAGAAGCATGACTTGCCAGACAGTTTCTCTGCAACACAAATAATGCATGAGAAAGCAAACCGTCCAGATTTATGGTTAGACATGACCTCTGACACTATTTTAGCACATCTTCTCACATGTATAACTTCTAATGCTAGGCCACCTTCTGACTGCTAAAATCTTGGTGTACAACAGAATTATCATTGCCTCATCAGTTAAAATGAATTATAACTTAAATGTGCAAATTTACTGCAATAGCTTATCCATATTTTCTGGTGTGACTAATTATGTGATGCATATACAACAACATTTGTAATGATGCTAAATGCCAAGATTACTGTGCATAGATCTTTGTATTTTTTTCCTTTGATAATAACAACAGATTATAAAGATGTCAGCATCTTCTTTTGGCTGTTCCCATTAGGGGTCGCCACAGTAGATCATCTGTTTTCATTTCTTCATGTCCTCTGCATCTTGCTCTGTCACACCAACCACCTGCATGTCCTCTCTGACCACATCCATAAACCTTATCTTAGGCCTTCCTCTTTTCCTGTTACCTGGTAGCTTCATCCTTAGCATCTTTTTCCCAATATGCTCAGCATCACTCCTCAGCACATGTCCAAACCAACGTATTCTTGCCTCTCTGGCTTTGTCTCCAAGCCTTCCAACCTGGGCTGACCCTCTAATATACTTATTGCTAATCATGTCCACCCTCATCACACCCAGTACAAATCTTAACATCTTTAACTCTGCCACATCCAGCTTTTACTCCTGCCTTTTTGTCAGTGCCACTGTCTCCAACCCATATAACATATCTGGTCTCACTACCCTCTTGTAGATCTTCCCTTTCACTCTTACTGGTACTTGTCTGTTACAAATCACTCCTGACACTCTTCTCCACTCACTCCATCCTGCCTGTACTCTCTTCTACACTCACCATTACTATGAACTATTGATCCCAAGTATGTAAACTCATCCACCTTCACCACCTCTACTCCCTGCATCTTCACCATTTCTCCTCTATCCTCCCTCTCATTCACACACATATATTCTGTCTTAGTCCTGCTGACCTTCATTCCTCTTCTCTCTAGAGCATATCTCTATCTCTCCAGGGTCTCCTCCACCTGTTCCCTACTCTCACTACAGATCACAATATCATCTGCAAACATCATAGTCCACAGGGACTCCTGTCAAAACTCGTCTGTCAATCTGTTCATCACCATTGCAAATAAGAAAGAGCTCAGAGCTGATCCTTGATGTAATCCCACCTCCATCTTAAATGCATCCATCACTCCCACTGCAGCCCTCACCGCTGTCACACTACCCTCGTACATATCCTGTATCACTCTTAGATACTTCTCTGACACTCCCGACTTCCTCATACAATACCACAACTCCTCTCTAGGCACCCTATCATATGTTTTCTCTAAGTCTACAAAGACACAATGCAACTCCTTCGGACCTTCTGTGTACTTCTCCATCAACAATCTCAGAGCAAACATTGCATCTGTAGTGCTGTTTTCCGGCATGAAACCATACTGTTGATCACTAATCATCATGTCCCTTCTTAACCTAGCTTCCACTACTCTTTCCCATAAATTCATGCTGTGACTGATCAATTTAATCCCTCTGTAGTTACTACAGCTCTGCACATCACCCTTATTTTTAAAAATTGGTACCAAAACACTTTTTCTCCATTCCTCAGGCATCCACTCACTTTCCAAAATTTCATTAAATAATCTGGTTAAAAACTCCACTGCCATTTCACCTAAACACCTCCATGCTTCAGCAGGTAAGTTGTACTATTTAGACATTATATGTGATATTATAGTCCTCGTAATTTCCATAGCAGGTCATCTGCAGTGTGGTTGACATGTTCTGCATTTCATTATTCTGTGAATAGGGGGTAGTTGCATGGTTATAATCAGTGCATGAGTACACTAACTCATTTTCTTTTTTTTTCATAAAACCTAAGTAGTATCACCACCATGCCTGTTTACTTGTACTATAAAACTCAGTAGGAGCAGGGCCTTTTCAAATCTGTGTCATGAATATATAACTTCTGCCACTGTTAATCTTGATATTCCATTTCAAGAATCTGTAGATTTTGATTTTTCTTCTTTCTAGATATCCACTGAAAAGAAATGCTTCCTGTGTTGACTTACTTGTCAAAATGTGTTTAGTGAATAACTTGGTCAGCTTGTACAGAAAGAGAGTATCCATATCTTTTCCAGCATGTCAGGTTTGATAAGTCTGTTGAATAGAGACATCTACAATAAAGGAAGGCTTCTTTCCTCATCTTTGAGCTTTGAGGTATATTAAGGAAAAGCAACACAGATGGTGGAAAACACAAACAAAAGGCTGTAGAAGGATGGCATGACCATCAGGCACCTCTCTTCCAACAGTGGGAACTCTGCTGGAGAGCAGGGATATCACAGACTGCAGCTTGAGAAGAATGGGGAGTGACTGCATCTAGCAAGGGAGTTGAAGATGCATGGAATATAATTGCTGATATTACTCTGCATTACCTTCCTATCTAGGGTTTCTGAACAGACACAACAAAATGCAGGCTTCCTGCACCTGCCTACACAGCCTCACCGAGTCCTCACTCCAGTTCTTAGGAGTTAGTATATATCAGGCTCTGCCATCCGAGTTGTCAGAAGGCCCAACAAGTAAACAAAAACAGCTGCAATGAATGAAATGAAGCTGTAGATTTATTTGGAGGAGGGTGCACAAAAAGTAAAGTGTAATGCAACAGGTAATTTGAAGGAGACATAATATCTATTTCCCTGAAATGTACGTTGACTCCCCACGTTACTGTCTCAGGTTCGTAGGTTCATAGGTTTGTACTAGGCTATTGGCCATAGGGCCTGTATAAGCCTAGCCATAACAATTCCCTGAATATTTCTTCCCACAATATTTACTTCCCTGGACCCCTGTCTAGCAGGGCAACTGACATGATCCCCAGTGTAAATTTCCTATCTCCCATCCAGTTGTCAAGGTTCCTTTTGAAGATGGCCAAAGAGGCGCTCTGATTGACATGTATGGGCAGTCTATTCCAGAGTATTCTGAGTCTCTGGGTCAGGAACCTATCCCTCCAGCATGTTTTGGTCATTGTGAAGACAAGTTTAGGTCCCTGGAGTGTGTGGCTCTGATGGATTTGGATTTCTTTAAGTGTAGAATGTCCAACAGCTCTGGGTTTGACATGGCCTTGTATGTTAAGCAAAGTTCGACTCTGAGTAGACAATATATGACAGGGTATAGCTGGAGTTTTTTTAGGGCATCTGCTTTAGGCCTGTGATTCTTTTAGTGAGGTATTTCTGCGGCTTTTCCAGTTGTTGCAGATGTCTTGTGAGGTACATACTAAATGGGGCTTTGTGCTCTATGATGGTTCTAATGAGGGATGAGTACAGTGGGACAATGGCCTCCTTTTTTCTGGATGAAAAGCCCTTAGTGATGAGGTATGCCACATACAAGGATTTCTTGACTGTTGTGGTGATGTGGTTATCGAAAGTGAGACCACTGTCCACCTGTGCTCCTAAGTCTCATATTACACTTTCGGTGTTTAGTGTATTGCCACCTATGTGGTAATTCATGGGTACATGGTTTTTCCCAAAGGGGATAACTACACACTTCTTGGCATTGAGCTTGAGCCCATGGCTCTAGTACCAAGCATCTGTTTCTGTAAGGCCCTTTTGTAGAATATTCACATCATTTGGGGATTCAATAATGGCTCCCAGTTTGCAGTCATCTGTGAACTTTGTTAGCCAGAGTCCCTTAGTGTTGGCCTGTACTTCAGAGAAGTAGATGCCAAACAAGAGTGGTTCCAGGACTGAACCCTGAGGTACTCCACTTGTCACTTGTCTGGAGCTGGATTTGGAGTCAGCTACTTTTACAGTCTGGGTTCTGTCATTAAGCCAGTTGGCAACCCATCGAGTGACGTAGGGATTTATACCCAGCTTAGTACGTTTATCTATGATTCCAGAGTGGGAGATGGTGTTGAAAGCCTTGTCGAGGTCCAGATAGGCTGTGTGGACCACCTTTCCCTCATCCACGGCTCTGGAAACTGATTTGAAGAAGTCAAAAAGGTTCAGGAGACATGATTGACCCTTCACGAACCCCAACTGGGTGGGGTCCAGTGTTTGAAAGTTGCCAATGTCTTTGTTTATAAGTTTCATGATAATACGTTCAATGGCCTTGCAGATCAGGCTTTTCAGACTGATGAGGCAGTAGTTCCCAGGATCCAAGCTGGATCCCTCCTTGTGGAGTGGGATAAATGTAGCTGTGCACCACTCAATGGGCATGAAGCCTGAGGCGAGGCTATGATTAAACATGACACTTAGGTGAGGTGCCAGTTCATTTTGTAGTTCATGTAGTACACAGCCCAGGATGCTGTCTGGTCCCATGGATGCTGTATTCTTAGCTTTGTAGAGTGCAGTTTTTACCTGTGTTGCCGTGATTACTGGAATTTGGCAATCTTTCGGTATTGAGATGGGCCCTTTAGGGGGTGAGAGGGGGGTGAAGTTGGCACTGAATCGATCTGCCATGATACTGGCAATATCCTTGGGATCAGTATATTTAATACCATTCTGTTGTAGCTCAGAGCAGATCTGAGCATTCCCATTTAGATTCTTGACATAGCTATAGAATGCCTTGTGGTTGTCTTTGGAATCTTTGGCAATTTTATTTTAATAACAAGCTTTGGAGGATTTCATGAGGGATCTCAGCTTCTTACTGAGGCTGGTAAGGGTGTTTTTTGCATCCTGTGATTTTCCTCTTTTCTGCAACAGTTTCTTCCCTCTGTTGTAGTTTGTTTATGACAGGGGACCACCAAATTGACTTCCTTTTTTTGGAGGAGAGCATCTTGGTTTGGGATGGCACAATTCATGCACGAGTGAATGTGCTCGTAGAGTACTTTAGTGTAGGATTCTGCAGCCAAACTTACAGTTTCCATCTGCATGGGTGTCATGAAGTTTGTCACTTCTGACTTGAGTAGCATGAAGTTGGCCTTGGAGAAGTTTTTTACAGATGTTTCCTTACTGGGGGTTGGGGTGGGATGTGGATGTCAAAGGTGATTAGCTTATGGTCAGCCCTAACCAATGAGGGGGTGACCACTGATGTGGAGCATTGATTTCCCATGTTGGTAATGACCAGGTCCAGGATATTGGAACCCCAGGTGGGACTATGGATTAGCTGATCCAGGGCATTGGAATTTATGAATTCCAAGAACCGTTGGGCAAAGGTGTTGGTACACGAGTAGTTTTCCCAATTAATGGCAGGGTAGTTGAAATCACCCAGTATTAGGGTGTTTGATTGTATCTTAATATTTTCCAGTATATTTAGAAAGGTGTAGTGAGAATCTTGGGGCATGGTGTTTCTGTATTAAAATGATTGTGATTAACCTCTGTCACTGTAGTAGCTATTTATTAAAGCAATAAATGTGCTTCTAATGTTTGTGTCTTTTCCCGGTTAGGGGTCGCCACAGCGGAACTCCGGTCCGCTAATGATTAGTAGTTGATTTTTACATGCCGAGTTACCAGTCCTGACGCACAACCTTCAATGAAGGTACGCCCATTCACACATGTCTCCATGCAAAAGACACTCTAGCTAAGGATTGAACCGGACAGCGTCTTACTGTGAGGCGACAACGCTACCGCAGCACCACCACCGTGCTTCTAATAAAATTTGTAATAAATAAGTAAAGTAACTAATGATCACCTCACTTAGTGTTCCAGTAGGTGAGTGATGTGGTCTGGATTCATATACACAACTGCAGAGTCTGAAAGAAAACAAATGATAAGGATGGTAACACGTTCACTTATCTCTAATTTGTTCTTCCTTATGTTCATATAGTAAATTTCACATTATTTCAGAAGTCATATTGTCCTTCATTTAAGAAATGGTTCAGTTACTTCTTTTGACTGGAGAATTTTTATAACTGAACATTCTGGATCCAAAAGTTCTGTGTATTCCCCATTATGATGAGAATGTCAAAGAAGCCTAATCACTCAGAGTGTGGATTATTTCTGCATGTCGCAGGGCAGAAAACATTGAATTAATGTAATACTTTTGAGTTTCAAGATTGGGGGGTGAAAACAATGATGAGGCAGACAATTTACTGTTACTGTTTGCCAAAAAACAAAATCTGCCAATATATTCCATTTTTTACATAAGAATGCAAAGTCCCAGAAGTAAGTATTCATGTTTACATGACTGATTTAAGAACTGAGTCAAACTTTATGTGTTTGGTGAGTTATATGAGTCATTACAACAAAACAGGATTGTAAGTGATATACAAAATAATCAGATGACAGGCAGATTACTGCCAGAAGCATTTTGTTTTTCAAAGAAGAATGTTTTCCATCATCAGGTCAGTCTGAAAATAATAGCCCCATGTTTCCCCTTGATCCAAGGATCCAGATTACCTAACTACTCCCCAGCTGCCTATACCTGGACTGGGAATGATATAGGCTGTTTCCATTGTACCATCCTTGGTGAGTCTGTTTATTTTTTATCTCGCCCATCCTCCTATAGCCCAGCAGCAGTGTGGACAAAAACTGAGCACTGACGCATGGACATATCTGTGCATGGACCAGCCCTACCTAAACAGCAGAAGCACAGCTTAGTGTGTGTTTCTGTCTCCTCCTATTACTTTTTTATTGATTGATTGATTAATTGATTGATTTAGATTGTTTACTGGGGTAGTACACCAATCCATTTGCAAGCACAGCTCATGTGAAGAAATTCACAAAATAATGAAGCAGAACAAATTCGCAAATATGGGGTAAAAAGAGACGTTAAAGAATCCTGTAGACAATTTAAACAATGTAAATGCTATTAACAGAGTAGCAAAACAAATGTAAATTAATTTTAATAGTAAATAAGAGATGGCATCAGCAGGTGAGAACAGAGGGTCAAGGTAGAAATGATGCAGATGAGGAAGGAGTTAGGTAAGGTGCCCTGCTGTAATACATAACCTTTGCTCAATATAGTTTCATCCCAGGATGGGCCAGCTGGAGTTGATCAGTCATTCCCTTTCTCTCTGCTTAGCTACTCCAGCTTTCACTCTGCTACTTGAACTCTGGTCATTTGGGCCAATCACTGTACACTGTGGACCTAGTACAGCAAGAAGCACAACATTAAATAAACTGATTCTTGTCTGTAGATTCAGGGAAAATGCTTCATTTCATTTGAAAAAAGTAAAACACTGCATGAGAGAATGGAGATTTATGAAAAAAAAAACAGAATGAAAACAAGCTGTAAGTGGCTTGAAAACACAATAATAACTCAATGATAAGTTCTACATGGGTTCTGGTTGTAAGCATTGTATAAACATTTTACGGCAAATAAATTGTTTATATCCTTGGTAAAGGAAATCATTTTACTAATGTGTATAAAATGCTGTGCTAATTTACAACAGAGTATATGCAATTACAGAACAAAGTCATGATAATGATTCTTCATAGGGACAATAAGTGTTGAAAGAGTAAATGCAGTATACGAATGTGACAAATTAAATAGGTTTATAGATTAGTACTAGGCTAACTGCCCTTGTGAGTGATTTTAAGCCTAGCTAATTATCCCCTGTGAGATTCAAACCTTGTACCTTGCGTTGGTATGGTAAACACCTTAACCATTAGGCCACCCTCCCAATCCCAAAGTTGAGGTAAGAGGGCCTGTCAGAAATCTGGGCAGAGAAACTCAAAATAAATAATCAATGTTTGATGTTTATATTAGGCACAGACACAGAGTGTAATGCAATATCTGCTCAAACATCCAAAGTGCTAGATCAGAAGTTGAACAGATTAAAGAATTTTGACTGAAAATTGCATAAATACTCAACTCATCATATGAAGGCAATTAGCTAGAAATCACTTCACTGTGAATATAAGAATTAGAAATTAAAGATTCAGTGTCATACAGGTGGAAAATCTCCAGGTATACTGAGACAGTTGACAGAATCTTGGCATGGTGAAAAGCGTTAACGAGGTACATATAAGAGTGATGATTTGCTTCAAGAGCATTGCAGTTTATTTGTAGGTCTAGGCTGTTTGACAGCAATTTATCATATCTAAATCAGTCTTGCCACTTTACCAAGTTTGTATGGCACACAGAAAGCACCCATAGTGCTATGTAGTGGGAGTGAAATCGAATTGATCAAAATGGTGAACATGGAAATGATTAAGAAAGAGACTGATTCCATTGAATGAGTAAATGTGATGACTACTGTGGTAAAGCCTGGCAAAATGTATGTATCTTTCTTTTATATCATTCCATGAAGAAAACATTCCATCAAGAAAACTCATCAAAAACTTGGCTCCCTTTATAGGGCTAAACAGTACCTGACAGTTCAAAAGAGTGTTAACTTAGCAGAAACATACCACCTTCCCTATCTATTGTATGCTTCCCCTATTATTACAAATATCAATGCTATGTATAATTCTAAACTAGCCTTCTACTACTACAAAATAGCTAAATTTGTAACTGACCAACCTTATAAAACACATCAATACTTTACATTAAAGCAGCTAAACTGGCATGAACTGACAAACCAGTTAACATACTCACAGCTAATCATTATCCACAACCTGTTGTACTCTCCGGACAAATGCCCAGCATTACAAAAAACTCTGCTGTACTATTCACTCACTAGATACCTTCGCTCTAGCAATAAACTCTTAGTCTGTATCAGTAAGACTTGGAACAATGCTAAAAACTCTCTCTACTCCTAATATGTGTCAAAACCCTGGAATGAAATCCTCAGAGAATTAAATAGTTCAAAACTTTGCTTAAACAGCACCTCTTCCAAAGATGGCACTGTTATTCCTGCTTGCCTGGGTAGCTTTACTCAGCCATTTTGTTCCCCAATCCTTTGTACCTTATAGCTCCTTCTCATACTGCACTGATTTCTTAAACTTTTACTTTTCTCCCTTCTCTCACACCCCACCTCTAACTACAATCCTTCTTCTGTCCATTTATTTTCCTGCTCATTTCCATAATTTCTACTTTTATATCTCTCTTATCATCATTTTGAAGCTACATTACTACTTGTCTGTCTGTAAATTATTACTAACCTCAAAAACACCAACATTTGATCTTTTCCTTTCAGCAATCATGCTATCAATACGTCAACTGTTATTGCATTTTATTTTTCTATTCAATATTTAGTTGATTTATGTTACCTTCTCTGTTTTTTGTGTTAAAGTGCTATGTTTATGCAAGAAATATTTAAAAATCATGTAAATAAGCTCATGTACAGATGTTTTATCTTGCAATTATAAATGTGCATCACTTGTAACTTAAATGTAGAGTCTTTTTTCCCTGGGCCTCTGCTGAAAATGAATGTCAACAAAGACAAATAAAGAATTAATCAAAGATCCACATGATTTTTAATAAAGTCATAAATAGGGAATTTATCTTCTCTGTAAAACTTGAATAAATGATTTTGCCATGCCAAATGAAAAAAATATTTCTCTCTGATACTAAAAAGGGAATCTGGCAAATTAAACTTGAGAGTTTCAAATGATGTACATTTAATACCAGTGTAGGATGATGTGAATCCTTCAGACTTCAATTTAACATTTTACAAGTGCCTGAAGTGTTTAGAGAACTGTTGCATACATAATCAAAGAGCTGCAAAGTTTTATTAACATTATTGCTGCTTTAATAGTCTGAGGAGTTTCCAGAGATGAACTTTGCAATATACTGACTCTTTTAGTCACTACACTAAGAAAGTTACATTTCACAATGCAGAAGATAAAGGTTACAATCAGAATTACATAATTGGAATGGATAATAGTTTGATTTCAGTGAGTTGGAAAATATGATGAGAAAGCCAGAGCTGTTGTAAACATGTCTCTGACAGAGGATGGGAAGGTGTTCATGAGATATCTTAATATGCAGTATCCTTTAAGTTTATTTTGGATGTGGCAGAAATGAAAATCACACTAAGGAAATTATTGTAGCAACATATTGCCTAATACTAGAGTGAAGAGCAAAAAAGAGTTTTGAATTGTTCACTCAATTAGTAACAAAAGTACCTAGAATTAACTATTTCAGATAAATGAACAAAACACATTTCAAACAAATGAAAGAGAGACTGGAATTAATTCAGTGATTCTAAAAGAAGACTAACCTGTTTCCTGTGGCTCAAGAGCCTTTAATTCTTATCAGAAAATATATGCTTATGGGTATGTGAAAAAAGTCAAAAAAGAAGAATAAGAAGAAATATAAAGTCTTACAGAAAGAAGCATAAGCTATCCATAGTTTAGCTTGTACAGTGTGGGTAAAAGGAGAAAATATAAGGTTGAGTGATAAAGATTGTGGTATTGTATGGGGAAACACAGACATAATGAAAAGGTAATTGAAGCCCACAAATCAACAAATGGGACCATTTTATTACTGCTATGTTATTCAACTCAGAGTACATAATGAGGGAAGGAACATATTCATGTCTGTTGGTCATGTGAAAAAGGTGAGGCAGGTGTAGTTCATATGTTTTGGGGTTGCAAAAGAGCAATGAAGAGGTAGACATTCATTAGTGAACTACTAAGTACAACTTATGACAGGGCATTCTACATATGATGGAAATACTGGATATTAAGAATTAATGATGATATAAGAAACACAAATTGCATTCTCCTTAGGATTGGATGGGTGTTAATCAATGTTTCAATTTAATTACAGGAATGCTGAAGCCTGTACATAATGTAGTTAGTAGTGAAATTCATGTTTTTACAAGTTGTATGATGCTGTTTCTTACAGTATGTTAAGACTGTTAAATTATTAACTTGTTCATGTCTATGAAAACACCAATAAAAAGATTCACTTTTAATAAAGAAAAAATGTATTCAGATAGAAAAAGAAGTGTTAGCCATAATATATGGGTGAAAGAAAGCTTCATGAATATAGGTTCATAGGTTCATACGAGTCTATCTGCCCTAGGGCATTTATAAGCCTAGCCAGAGTGTGTTTGGAAATTAATGCCTCTGTCTAACAGTGACACAGAAGTGATAACTCTGCCTAACATGGACTGGGATTTTATTCCAGAGTGAAGGGAGCCTCTGGGTTATGAATCTGTCCCTCCAGCATGTCCTATTTATTTCAGTGCTGAGGTTCAAGTCTCTTGAGCATGTAGCTCGATGGAATTTGGATTTTCTTGTCCATTAATTCTGGCTTTATACCTCAGGCACAGATTGCCTCTGAGCAGATGCCACTGAGTAGAGCTGGAGTTTGCATATGGCATCTGTTTTTGATCCTCTTGGTGAGGGGTCTTTCCAGTTGCTGCAGGTGGGGCATTTGATCTAGATGTGAATCCCTTCATGATTAGGTGGGCTATATAAAATGTTTTGGTTGTCAAATGAGAGATTGCTATCAACTTGGGTCCTCAGGTCCCTAATTACTTCTTCTGTACTTAATGGATTACCACCTATGTGGTAATTTGTGGGCACTTTGTTTTTGCCAAAGGGGATGACTATACACTTTTTAGCTTGAGGCCATGGCTCTGGCACCAGTTGTCTGTTTCTATGAGGCCCTTTTGGAGGATGCTTGTGTTAGCTGGAGAGTCGATTATGGTGCCCAGTTTGCAGTCATCTGCAAATTGGTCAGCCACAGTCCTTCCATGTTGGCCTGTACCTCCGAGAAATATATACAGAACAAGAGAGGTCCCAGGACTGAACCTTGTGGGATGCCACTTGTAACTGGTTTGGAGTCTGACATGGCTCCAGCAATTCTAACCATGTGGGTTCTGTCCTTGAGCCAGTTTGCAACCCATCTAGTGACATAGGGGTTTATATTTAAGCTGGTGAGCTTATCTATAATGCCCGAGTGGGGTATTATATCGAAGGCTTTTGCGAGGTCCAGGTAGGCTGTGTGGACCACCTTCACCTCATCAATGGCCTTGGTGACTGTTTCAAAGAAATTGACCAGGTTTAAGAGGCAGGATCCAAACTGGGTAGGATCCAGTGTCTGTAGGTCCCCAATATCTTTATTTATGAGGTCCATGATGATCCTTTCCATAGCTTTGCAGACCAAGCTAGTCAGGCTTATGGGGTGATAGTTTCCAGGATCCATTGAGGCACCACCTTTGTGGAGAGGGACCACTGTTGCTGTATGCCACTCTTTAGGTACATATCCTGTAGTAAGGCTGAGATTGAACAGTAGTTTTATGTTTGGGTTTAGCTCTTCTTGGAGTTCATGTAGGACGCAGCCCGGGACACCATTTGGTCCCATTGATGCTGTGTTTTTTGCTTTGGAGAGGGCGGCTCTTACCTGAGCATCTGAGATGTCAGGGGGGCAGCACTCTGCTGGGATAGTTATTTGCCCTTTTGGTGGGGAGGGGGGGGGAGAAGTTTGCGCTGAACCTGTCAGCTAGGATGTTGGAAATGTCTGTGGGTTCGGTGTATTTTTTGTCATTTTGGACTAATTCTGAGCATATCTGTGAATTCCCACCCAGGTTCCTAACAT
The DNA here is from genome assembly GCF_019279795.1 of Protopterus annectens. Taxonomy (NCBI): domain Eukaryota; kingdom Metazoa; phylum Chordata; order Ceratodontiformes; family Protopteridae; genus Protopterus; species Protopterus annectens. The sequence goes on from NC_056726.1 coordinate 1,440,931,620, forward strand.
AACTAAAGAAAGCCTTGTGATTATACAAGTGTCCTGTGCAATTTTTTTCTCGAAGCTGGCCTTAGACGATTTTATGAGTGCCTGTAGTTTTTTGCTAATACTGATCAGAGATGCCTTCCCTTTTTGGGGTTTTGCTCTACCATGTAGTAGCTTCCTCCTTCTATTGTATAGTTTGTTTATGGCTGGGGTCCACCAGACAGGACGTCTGCCTTTGGAGGATTGGGTCTTGGTTTTATTTGGGATCGCATGATCCATGCATTCCTGAAGGTGTTCATAGAATGCGTTTATAAAGGATTCTGCGGTCTGGGCCATATTTTCCGCAGGCCCGGGGGCTTTGAAGGATTCCACCTCAGTTTTGAGGAGTGTGAAATTTGCTTTAGAGAAGTTTTTCACTGTGGTTTTCTGGGCAGGGGATGGGGTCGGGATGTGAATATCCAGTGAGATTTGTTTATGGTCTGATCTTACCAGTGAGGGATACACTTCTGGTCTGGAGCATAGAATATATGTATCGAAAATAAATGCTAGTGGAAAGTGACTATGAAACATTGCAGAATATATTTTACATTGTTGCAGAAGTTAGATCCTAGGTAAAGAATACTGCAACACTTACAGAAATATGACTTGAGTGTGACTGATAGACCAAGAAACAATATGCATGTAAGAGAGCTGCAAGATCTGCATGAAGTTGAACTGCATGGTAACTCAATTAAAGCACAATCAATTTAATAGAAAATAAACTAAATGGTTTCATAAATTTACCAGTCAAGATCCATTAATGCAAGTGCGTGAAGAAATTATTGTGAGGTTTTAGGCAAAATAGAAGACTGCCATGAGAAAAGAAATGTAGTCTCATCTTGTTTTGAACGAATGTAGTCACCTAATAAGTGTTCTCAGACTCATTGGCATTGCACCCTCCTGAAGCCACAGGAAAATCCTATCTCCTACCCTTAATATCAAAAAGTACCTCAAAAAGGGGAGACTGGAGAGCTCTAGCCACAACGGCTTCCTACGCCTAAAGGTCTGGGTGGACAGAGTCTGCAGAAATTATTATCTAATGCAACCACATCTGAAAGCAGACCATTATCTTATGTAACAACATCTGGAATGTATTGCTGTAAAATATAGCCTTATATACACCAATCACACATCTATTCATAGTATTAGTTAATTTCATGACTTTTGGAAACTGAATGGTAATGAAAATAAAGACTGACAATGGGCTGCAGACCCTCTACTGAGGCACAAACGTTAAGTCCTAATACTGTTCCCAGGAGAAAGGAAACAAGTCATAAGAAAAGATGAGTGTGAAGGAACAAAAGGAGGAACATATGGATGTTTTTAAAGCTGCAAATAAGGAGGATTAATAATGCATTTTGTTTGAAAAGTTAATCACAGAAGGCCTGGACATTAGCTCATTGAAACATACAATAGAACAACTACAAACAGAAGACAAAAAGCTACAAGGAATCTGATAGAATATAAAAAAGGAAATAAAGCTGAGCTGCAGGAATAGTCACAAAATGCAAGGTCTAACAGATGTAATAAAAAGAAATGGAGAAAAGATGCATTATCTTCAAAAATGCACTAGCATAAATAACATCAGAAGAATTGGAATACCAGAGAGGGTGAGCAAAAGTGAACTAAAGCAATTTGTAATGCACCTATTACATGAGAGATATGTGATACCAGAAAAGCAAGAAACACTAATATGAGGTGGTACACAGAGTGGGACAGCAACCGGTAGCAGCAGAATGCATAGCCAAGCATGTTTTGGCATGTTTTCATTCCTTTACTATAAAAAATGAAATAATAAGGCAAACAAAAAGACATACAAAGCTAGCTCATTTGCAGGAAAGCTCATAAAATTACATGGAAATGCTATAGCAGAAAAAAGCTATGCTGGAGATATCAAATGAACTAAGAATGAATGTAACAGTTACATGCTTGAAATACCCTGTAATTCTCAAAATATGGTAGAAAGGTAGGTAATTCAGGCTACACAATATGGAGAATGTTGAAAACTTTAAACAAAGGTATCAGAAAGCTATACACAGATGTCGAGAGCAACCTTAGACATAGGAGAGGTGACATAGAGACACTGGGAAGATGTGCAATGTCAGATGTTGATACCACTGCAGAGATGAGCAGAAAATAAACTAATCACAGAAGCAACTACAAGGAGATTTTGGTATAAGAAAAGAAAGATACTGGTAAAGGAGAACCGACTGTAAGAGTTATATCAAAGAACTAGAAGAATAGGAAACGTGCCCCAAGAGAGATTTAGGCACAAGAACAAAGAAAAAAAGCAGTGCCAGACAAGAGAAAGCTCTAAGGAGCTAGGAGGATAGTACGTCAGATATTTTGGGTGGGTCAGGAGTGAACTGATGGACAATGAGAGACTAAAGAAGTGGGAGTGAAGCATTTATTATGGATGGCAGAGTCAAAGAGGTGGAAGGCAAGCCAACAAAAGGACCGAAAGTGACCACAGAAACAGAGAAACAATGAATAAGTGGAAGGAATAGACACTGGAATGTAGGTAATTGTGGACAAGGTAGGAAGAATGTGTTAAATAAAACAAATCTTTACCTTGTGAAACATGCTCAGGAAATACAACATTAGAACCTTACAAAGACTAGAAAGTGCTAAATCAAGTCCTAAGGCAATTATGGGTAATGCAATCGAGGGGGAGGGCATGGGGCAAGCCTCCAAGCTAAGCAATATATTTTTCATAACTAGTTAATGATGTACAATAAACATAAGTTTAATGTTCAAGTTTTAGAAAAAAGATAAGAAATAATTCCTGATGCAACAGCTGAGGGGCATGAAAAGGATTCTATGGAGGAAACTGGAAAAGTAAGATAAAGAACAACCCACAGACAAATGTGAAATAAAGGAACAATTTTGGAGAAGTGAGGCCAATGAATGGGAATGACATAATATGAAAAGACTGTGACATCACTACAGGAATGGCATGCACTGTATTAGTGTGAAAGACAGCTGAAGAGAACAAAAGCAAGTCTTAAAAGGTCCATGTCCAGGGGATACCCATACATATGCAAGAGTCAGAAGGCACATAGACTAGGGATTGGAAAGAATGGGTCAACGTATAGGCAGCTGCTACAAATCACAATGTTTGGCTCAGAGGGTAAGCCCAAAACAAGGGTAATACCAGATGGGCAAAAACAAGGAAAATACATTTAATTATGTGAAACATGAGATATTCATCAAATCCTGTCAGAAGAAGTAAATAGCAGAAAAGTTAAGGAGAATGGAAGGATACATTGTTTTATTCTTCTTATCTTTCAGCTGGTCCGTTAGGGGTCGCCACAGTGGATCATCTGTTTCCATTTCTTCCTGTCCTCAGCATATTGCTCTGTCACACCAACCATCTGCATTTCCTCTCTCACACATCCACAAACCTTATCTTAGGCCTTCCTCTTTTCCTCTTACCTGGCAGTTTCATCCTTAGCATCCTTTTCCCAATATACCCAGCATCCCTCCTCAGCACATGTCCAAACCAATGCAATCTCGCCTCTCTGGCTTTGTCTCCAAACCTTCCAACCTGGGCTGACCCTCTACTATACTGATTCCTAATCCTGTCCATCCTTGTCACACCCAGTGCAAATCTTAACATCTTTAAGTCTGCCATTTCCAGCTCTGACTCCTGCCTTTTTGTCAATGCCACCATCTCCAACCCATACAACATAGCTGGTCTCACTACCCTCTTGTAGACCTTCCCTTTCACACTTACTGGTACCCATCTGTCACAAATCACCCATGACACTCTTCTCCACCCATTCCACCCTGCCTGCACTCTCTTCTTCACCTCTCTTCCACACTCACCATTACTCTGAACTGTTGATCCCAAGTACTTAAACTCATCCACATTTATCAGCTCTACTCCCTGCATCCTCACCATTCCTCTATCCTCCCTCTCATTCACACACATATATTCTGTCTTAGTCCTGCTGACCTTCATTCCTCTTCCCTCTAGAGCATATCTCCACCTCTCCAGGGTCTCCTCCACCTGTTCCCTACTTTCACTGCAGATCACAATGTCATCTGCAAACATCATAGTCCATGGAGCCTCCTGTCTGATCTCATCTGTCAACCTGTCCATCACCATTGCAAATAAGAAAGGACTCAGAGCTGATCCTTGATGTAATCCTACCTCCACCTTAAATGCATCTGTCACTCCCACTGCAGACTTCACCACAGTCACACTGCCCTTGTACATATCCTGTACCACTCTTACATACTTTCTGCCACTCCTGACTTCCTCATACAATACCACAACTCTTTTCTAGGCACCCTATCATATGCTTTCTCCAATTCCACAAAGACACAATGCAACTCCTTCGAACTTTCTGTATATTTCTCCATGAACACGTTCAGAGCAAACATCGCATCTGTAGTGCTCCTTCCCGGCATGAAACCATACTGCTGATCACTAATCATCACCTCCCTTCTTAACCTAGCAGCTTCTGCCACTCTTTTCCATAACTTCAAGCTGTGTCTGATCAGTTTTATCCCTCTGTAGTTACTACAGCTCTGCACATCACCCTTATTTTTAAAAACAGGTACCATTTTATTGCAAGATGTAAAACAGAAAACAAGAGAGAAGGAGAGAAAATACTGTGCTATGGTTACTCAAAGGGAAAAATGGACAATAATGCAGCAGGAAGAAAAAGTGGATTAGCAATTGCATTTGTAGAGGGCTTCAGGCAACCACAGAGATAGTGATTGAAAAAGGGTGTTTAGCCAAATCATCTGGCAGGGACGGGTAGTAGGTATACACTGGTCAATTGGAAACATATATGCACCAAACAGGAATGAAGGACTCTGCAAAAACTTTTTTGCTAACCTGCCACAGGCCAGAAGAGATGGAATAGAGATAATGATGGGGGATTTCAGTGTCACCACAGAACTGGAAAAGGACAGGTTGTACAGAAGGAGAAAATATAACAAAAATATGAGAGAAGAACTAGCCCAAGGAATGAAAGAGGGAGGGTGACTGAACATATGGAAGGAAAGATGTCCAACTGAGAGGGAAAATACCTATGTAAAAAACATTTTTATATACACAATAAGGTAAGGCAAGATCTTAGGGAAGAGAAAAGCAAATAGAAATAATGGACAACGTCCAAATACAGGAGAGACACATATGAAATCACACCCTAATGAGCTTAAGATAAGTGAGCATAACAGAAAACAATGAAGAGGGGGTGGAGGCAGGTTAAGCATAAGTGGAAGGATACAAAGGACAAGGCAATACTGCAACAAGTAATAAAGGAGTCGCTACAGGACAACAAGAACGAATGTGACAAACTGGAAGGGTGTTGGTGGGATGGGATCAAAGTCACTGCTGAGGAAAACTGTGTGAGCACAGAGGGAAAGAGGGGGACAAAAGAAGGAAAGGTGATTGAGAAGCTGGAGATAGAGGTAGGCATGGTGTAGAAGGAATCTGGAAAAATGAAAGTAGAAGTGCAGTACTACAGATTACAGAAAATGCAATACATAACGCAATTAGGGAGTAAAATTGTTGAGGAGCAAAATTCAACAGCTGATAACTGGGAAGGCACTAGGGAAACAGCTAGTCACAAAATACAAGAGAAAACAGACAGAGAGAGAGAGAGAGAGAGAGACAGAGAGAGGTATGACGGATAATTGGTGGAAATTAATATTTAGAAGAGAACAAATTAATCAGGGAAAGATTCAAGAAATACTACAGGGAGATATTCAATTAAGAGGAAAGAACAAAAATCTCAGAATGGAACTGTGGAGGGAAAGTAGTGGGATATATATTAGCGACAAACAAACACACAAACTAAATGCAGAGGTGACGATACATGAGATGAGGAAAGCCATATACAAGATGAAGGACAGGAAAACTGGAGTGCTAGATGGATTCCCTCAAGAGTTCTATGAAGAGGGAGAAGGGGAAATGGGGAAATGGACACGGTCCTAGAGGAGGAATACAAGAGAATGCAGGACTCAGGCAAACTATCTAAAAGTATGAGGAAGACCAGGATAACCATGATATCTAAAGGACCAGAAAAATACCACAGGCAGCCAAATGTCAGTCTTGCACAAATAAGATCAACAAAATAAAAATCAAGGTGGCCAAAGGTCAATCTTGCACAAATAAAATAAATGGTTTAAATGGAGTTCATAGATTCATAGGCTGGTACTAGGCTATCAGCCCTAGGGCCTATACAAGCCTAGCCATAACAATTCCCTGGCTATTCCTTCCCACAATATTTACTTTCATGGATCCTTATCTAGCAGGGCGACTTATGTGATCCCCGGGGTGAATTTCCTATTTCCCATCCAACAGGTTCATAGTTTCATAGGGTGGTACTAGGCTATCGGCCCTAGGGCCTATACAAGCCTAGCCATAACATAACAATAGCCAAGGTTCCTTTTGAAGAGGGCCAAAAAGGCGCTGTGTTTGACATGTACCATTAAAGCCTGCTTTAAAAGCTCATAGCCTTTCTTATCAGTGTTAATTGATTTCACTGTCCTATTGGCTGTTGGTCTCATTAAATTATAAGGTATGCAATGTATACTATATAGGAAAAAACAATAGGCTTTTGAAAGAACACATTTTGCAACATATGGGTGACATTAGGAATGGGAAGATTTTGAATGCCTTATATAAACATATTTTTAATAATCCAGGGCATTTTTTCACCTTTATGGTGTTGGAAGTAATAGAAGAAAATGTAAGAGGTGTAGACATTGTGAATTATACTGAAGTGGTAGAAATGAAGTGGATTGCCAAATTACAGGCTGACAAAGACCCCTGTTTAAATGGGGTTGTACCTTTAAGACCTGCTTTAAAAGCTTGCAGCCTTCCTTATCAGAGTTAATTGATTCCACTGTCCAATTGGCTGTTGGTCTCTTTAAATTAGGCTGACTTTTTTGATGAAATAGATCTGAAAAAGCACATTGTATGAAAGTGTTAATCTTTTCTTTTAGGCCTCCATTGTATGTTTTTATTTATTTATTCGCTGTATTAAAGTACATGTCTTTAGCCGTGGTGGTCACCTTGATTTTTATTTCAATGATATCTAAAGGGGAAGAAGAAAGGGATGAAGTAGGAAATTATAGTTCTGTCTCATTGATTAATATAGGTATCAGGAGGCTAACTAAAAAATTGACAAGAAGACTGGATGAAGTACTGATGATGATACAACAGGACAAAATGGTGTTATAAGGGGAAGGGAGATGTAATAAAAACTGGAGGGACCTGCTGTAATGTATGCATAAGGAGAAACAGAGGCAGGAAGGAAAATGTAGGATAGTGATCTTTGAGCTGCAGCAGTTCTTTGATATCATGAGTTAGGAATTCCTATGGAAGAAACTGCATTAAAGGCGGGTAGGGGAAAAGTTCATACATTGGATACAGGCAATGTACCTATATCTAGAAAGTGAAATACTCATACATGGATAAGTATTTAAGCAGACAAGGATAGAGACAGTGGCCAGACAGGGATGCAAGCTATCCCCAGGTATGCTTGTGCTTATGATTGAGGAGTTGGCAGTGAAAGTCAGACACAATTTAGCAATGCTTGAGGAAAAGTAGGAAATAAAATAACAGTTTCTGTTATATACAGATGACTACAGGTTAATGTCAGAGGATGTGGCTGCAACAATGGGAATTATAACAGAAGCATTTGAAAAGTTTAGTGAAATGGCAGAACTCAGGTTCAAAACAACTGATGGTGAGGTTATGAAAATGGAAGGGGGAGGGGGAAATAGGCAAGATAAAAGAAGTAGAGTTCCACAGGCACCTGGGGATGTATGTTAGGAACAAGAGAGACAATAGGGAAAAACCTAAAAGAAGCCGAAAAGAAAGTAAAGGATACTCTCCAGAGAGGAGGTGAGAAGGGGTATACATTGGTTCACAGAATGACTGCAACAAGGATTATGAAACTGCCAACTACCTTACACCTACTCCTCAAGTTACAAATAGATTCCAGAGACAAAAGGCTAAAGCAAATGCAAAAAGGAATGGAGGACTGGGTCAAGAAAGTCAAGCTTATTTAAACTATCCTACTTGGTTTGTGATTTACTCTGGAGTTAACTGGTAAGAGAAGTATTATTTGAATTAATATTTTATTTTTAATCACTGTTTTTCACTGTTTGAAGTAAGGAAGGGATAACTTGTAAATGGGAAGATTTACTTTTATTTATATTTTGTTGTTTTACCTTTAATTTTCACTGTTGGTTGTTAGAAAGAGATAGGTTATAGACAGGCAAGCTCTAACCACCCCAAGGGGCCTAGACAGCTATAAATTTACACAGACTGAAGAAAGGACAATCCAGAGCTAATATAAACAATCCTATCTTGGTTTGTGTTTTATTTTTATCACTGTTTTTACTGTTTGTAGGAAGGAAGGGATAACTTGCAGACATGAAGATTTACTTAGATTTATATTTTGTTGTTTTACCTTTAATTTTCACTGTTGGTTGTTAGAAAAGGGATAGCTTTTAGACAGGCAAGCTCTAGCCATCCCAAGTTGCCTAGTCAGCTATAAATTCACAAGGACTGCAGAAACAACAATCCAGAGCTTATCTAAACAATTATACCTTGATTTGTGATTTATTGATCTTTACTGTTAAAAAGAAGGGTGACTATGTGCGATGTAAAGGAATGATGGCTTTTGTCTGACTTTCAGAACTTGTTCGGTCAGAACAATTTTTCCTGTACTTAATTTAGTATTTAGTTGCATATTGCTTGTGTGATTTTTGTCATAGAAGTTGATTTAAGTTCTCTTTGAATTCTGTGGTTAATGATTTTGATTAGTCTTTTCTTTTGCAATATTTTATTTGTTTGAAGCTGAATATGGGTTCCTTAAGTGAATATGCAATTATTGATTTGCTAAAGCACAAATATCTTGTAGAGTGTAATAAATACTATCCATGTTTAATGGTAACATCTGATAACACTAGTGATCTGTGTTCCTCATGTCATAAGCTGGATGATTAGCTTACCATTATTAAAAGTAAATCTGGACTTATTGATGACAATTGCACTTATGCAATTGGCACAGCTTTGAGAACTGTTGTTACACATATTAATGATTGGACTGGTAAGATAAATAATGTCAGATAAAGAGCAAATAGAACACATTTACAAAATGATGTGTCTATTGTTTGTAAAGATCAGTCAACCCCTATAAAACAAGATGATGCCCCTGATAACTTTGCAATTCTTGATGCAAGTATTCAGCAATTTGAGGATACTGAGGGTTTAGAAGGAAACAAAAAAGAAAGAAAGGAAGAAGTTCACAACAAATAACAAGGAAGAAAAAGAAACGGATTAATGCTTGTAAAGTAAGGAGAATATGTACTAAAAAGTATACTGCTTTGTTATGTAACACACATATTATAAGGAGTGATAATCTCCCGGATTTACTAAACTTCCGTGCAGGACAAATTTAGTCCTGCACGGAAGCAGCAGTTTAAGAGGAGGACGGCAGCGCACCATGCATATTAATGAAGGTGCGCTGCCTGAACTCCTAATGCTACATGGAGCATGGACAAGTGCAGGGGGCGTGTCTGAGAGCTCTCAGAATAAACATGCCCCTGCAAAGTAGAACAGAAGAAAGTATAAATAAATGAGCAAGACCGCTCATAGGTGTCCGCATATCCCCACCAACAGTTCCCATGTGTTCAACAGCAATAGTACATTTAAATAAAATGAAGAGACCCTTTTATTAATTTTTTTTAAAACCCCGAGTACAGCTAATCATAGATGGGTGGGTATGCCCCATTGCCTAGCCATGGTTAAAGCAGCTGAAAAGGCTGAAGAGGATAAGAAGGAATATATATACAACTGAAGCAGCACAGCAATAGTCTAGTGGTTAGAGCATCTGCTGAATGAACAGACATTCCCAGTTCGAGTCCCCCTGCAGCACATATAGTTTTCCATGTGAAATCTGTAATTTTACATCTTTTTGCCGTATAACCTACATAAGAACATTTAAATGTGAACTAGGAGTACTGCATGAAATACACATGTGAAGTATCAGTGTCATAATGAATAAGGCACTGGTGAGCAGGTTTAAGCACAAATAAACAGTAGTAAGCATATATAAGCAATAGTAAGCATATTTAAATGTGTTTGCATGGGGGATAAGCATTGCCTACACAGATTAAGCAAGGTAGAAGCTAACTGAATGTAAGAAACTGTAACCGGAGGTTAGCAGAGTTTACCATCGCACAAACTCGAGCAAACCCACTTACAACTGCTTTAAAGTGCCTTAATCACTCTGGATCCAATGGCCCATGTTCTGCCCAGCAACAAAACAGGCCTTGCAAGGGCTCAAACTCAGGACCCTGTAAACTATAGTCAGAGTACTTAACCACTAAGCCATCATAACAATAGATATTTATGAGGTATCAGCAAACTAATCCTCACCATAGGAAAATCAAACCAAACATGTGAACTCTATCTATGTACAGTGTGATGTTGGATAACCTGCCACAGAATATAAATATGTGAACTGGAGTACTGTAGCAAGCATACCTTTGAGGTGTTATTGTAATAAAGTATTGAAGTTCCCAGGACCCCATATAGTGTATGTACACATGAATCACTGATACCAGACACATATATAATCTGTAATGAAGAATAAATCATTGCCAAATGGCAAATATAGTGATAATCAACTATGAAGCAATGCTAACCTCGGCACAGCTCATGTTAGTAAGTGTAAGCAATGTGTAGGGGAGCCAATTCAATCTGCCTAGTGGTATGCCTCTATAAACAGTGCCAGCTTTATCTAAGCAGGTGTACCCATAGCTTAGCCTTTTCAAAACTGGCCAATCATAGCAAAGTGCGGGAAAATGGCCATATTTAAACCCCATGGGCGGGAATATGTCTCGTAACTGGTTGTAGCTTCCCACTGCAGGCAGAATGGCTGGTGTGGGTGAAGGCACTCGATTCAGAGTGCAGCGCTGGGGCATCCAGGAGTCAAAATTCATGGTATGGCACCTGGTAAAACACCATGATCAGAGACTACTGCAGGGCCAGTACCAGGGCTCGCAGTACAAAATGGAGGCTTGGGACAGTCTCGCCTGTGACCTCACCAGTGCCACAGGTATCCCTCAGACTTGTGAGCAGATCAGGCACCACCATGCTGACCTGAAGCGGTGGAGGGGGGATGTCCTGGAACAGTGGATACAGGAGTGTCGGCAGATGGCCAATGCCCCAGTACTGAGTAAGTACACATTCTATTAAGTAGTAAATAATTGCCTAGCTTGTGTATACTATGGATAGGTATGGCTAAATATCAATGCATTTCTCTGACAACTGCAGATGCTGTGAACCAGCAAGCTTATGATGCTAGGATGCAAAGGCTGCATCGTGAGGCAGGTTAATAATCAGTCTGCATGCACTGTCATAACAAAGATTATAAGAGCCTTAGAAAGTGCTGTATCAGTAGAAATACATGTGTTAATAGTCTGTGAATAAAGGTAGAACCCCTGGGGTGCTTCTGTTCACTCTTCTCTCATATGTTTGCCATCTGTTCCATACTATAAATAGTACTGTTGTATCTTAAGCAGTGTCACCCACACCATGGTATGCAGATAAAATGGGTATGAGGGTCTGCTTAACAATGTTGGAAGTGCCAAGAGGTCAGACATATCGTACAAGTTAGGGAGACATAGATAGAAAACAGTCAAAAGCTATACATCCATTCCCTGATAGCACAGTGTACTGTGATGTTAGCAATACATTTTTGCCACACACAGCAGGGGTTTGACTCCTGGGAGTGCTACTAAGTTGCATGCATAATCATAACCCACAACCATACAGACTGGGATACAATGTTCATATAGACAGCTGTATGCATAATTCCACCCAACAACTGTACAAAAATTGCTTGAATGTTCATATTGTAAGTTGTATGCATATTAATACCCCACAACTGTTCCAATCTGTCCAGATAAATGGCCCATATCACCCAGCTTGGTACCCTGTCCCCCTGAAAGTTCAGTGTGATGATCCAAGAAATGTAGGCAGCTGTCAATGACATATAACTGATAGTTGAACGTGTAAATAGTCAGAGAATGTATATGGAAACAAACCTGTCATTCTAGTACCTCACCCAATGTGTATGACAGCAATTCTCAACATATGTTACATTAACATCTGCAGCCTGTCATGCCTGTATTTAAGACACAGGTCACATATATAATAATCTATAAACATACCTGTGTACAATATAAGGCCATTGTGTAGTGCAATAATACATGTAAGGGAAAGATCACTGCAGTGACTAAGAATGTTGTGAAAACTACAAGGATATATTAGTTGTTAATTGAATCCTCTCTCTCACCCCTACCATATGTGCATAATAACCCAATGACACTCCTCAACTGGTATGTGTACACTCCAAGCATTTTCGGGACATATGTCCTAATGGTTAATAAATATTCACATTTGTTTCTATGCATGTGCCATGTTAAAACACACCCATATTGATGGCCTGTTGCCATCAATGAAACCCGCATGCTCCTGTAATGGCCACTGTTGTTCTATATATGCATGAGTTCTGCTTGCTCTGCAACTGTGTTAAATCTGGTGTGTTGAGTTAATGGGAATACCTATGCATGCTGTTATAACTAATCCTGAATGCTTTTGACTGTTACTAACCCATATCTGCCATAAACCTGTGACAACACAGCTCGTATGGGAAGGCCGGTCCCAGCGGACCCACCTGTCCCACCTCAGCTGGCCATGGCACCGGGCACCAGCACATCTGGGGCCAAGCCTGGGACCTCCTCCTCAGTGGGCCCTGCATCACCTTTGGGAGGAACTGCTGCAGGGGATGGGGCTTGCTCCCCCTCGGAGCGGGCACAGAGGGGAACCTGTCAGCCCTCAACAGGTCCAGGCTGTGATGTGTAGGGAGCTTGATCTGGAGTATCGAGAGTGGCTATGCCAGCTTGAAGGCCGAGTGGCGCTATTAGAGGGTAAGCCTGCCCCTCCTACACAGCCCCAGCATAGCCACCTTCAGGGCCGTGAAGGTGCAGTGGTGACTGCTCATGGGTGGGGACCTCAGTCCCACTGTTTCCAGTTGGGGGCTCATGGGCTTGGGACTTCCAAACACTCCTCCCTGTCCAATGTGTTTACCCCCCACATGTGTCATATACCAGTCCTGTATGCATCTTGTGTGTCTTGTCTGTTAACCTACCCAACCTCCCTCCCCATATATACCTACTATCCTCCCCAACATCCCACTCTCACGTGAAAAAAAAGGGCAACCTGTTCCCACAAAAAAATCTTACCCCATACATAGCTGTCCATTTTGCACACGTGTCCACTGGACACATGTAATCTGGTCAAATTTGTATCACAATGAATATAAGTTGCCCTCACCCCTCCCCCAGGGGTTTGAGGGTCACAAAGTACCTGCAAATATAGTGTATATGCACAGCTGTTGCTGTAGAAGAATTGGGCAGCTATGGACTTTTCCTATACTCTTCACGCACATGGTTAGCTATTTTCCCTACTGTCGTGCCCCCTTTGTGCCCCATTTTTCACCACTTTCTATCAACCCCTTTTTCTTTTCTTTTAAAGGAATTAGCATAGGTGTAAGTGGCAGTAAGCACTGTTAAGCAGTGGTAAGCAGGTTTGGCAAGCTTGCACGAGGGTAAGCTATGCCTACACAGGTTGAGAAATCTGAAGCTAACTGACTGTAAGAAAACATAAGCGGAGGTTGGCAGTGCTTACCGTCATGCAAACCCGTGCAAACCAGCTTATAACTGCATAAAAGTGCCTTAATCACACTGTATCCAATGGCCCTTTATGTGCCTAGCAACAAAATAAGCAGCCTCTTCTAGGATCAAACCCATGACCCTGTACACCATAGCCAGAGCGATTTACCACAAAACCATCGCAGATATACATATCCTTCATGTATTCACAAACATATCATCCAGCCCAGTCATTCAAAAGTACAGAGAATGTATTCCAACATGTAGATGTATGTGTGTGAGTAAATATACTAATGTCGAAACGGTCACAATATATTGATATATGTGTATATATATATATATATATATATATATATATATATATATATATATATATATACAGACATATAAATATTTATGAACATATAAACGTGCAAATGCCTACATCTATAGATATATATGTCCACATCTACATGTTTAAATATGTACAGCAGGTTATATAATTATGTCAGCAGAGATGTATATATATATATATATATATATATATATATATATATATATATATATATATATATATATATATATATATACACATATATATATATATGTTGTTGTTGTGTCTTTCAGCTTTTCCCAGTTAGGGGTCGCCACAGTGGAACTCTGGTCCCCTTATGATTGGCAGATGATTTTTATGTGCTGAGTTCCCAGCCTTGACACACAACCTTCAACAAAGGGATGCCCATTTACACATGTCTCCACGCAGAAGACGCTCTACCTGAGAATCAAACCGGACAGCGTCCTACTGTGAGGTGACAATGCTACCGCAGCATATATATATATATATATATATATATATATATATACATATTACATATACCCACAGAGATATCAATGGGTATAACACCACACACAGGTGTGCATAAATGAATGTGAAAGCCTTATTTGTGTACTACGACAGTTGTATATGCCATGTCATATAGCTGTTTAGACACTGACATCCATATGAGCAGTGTAATGCAACTGTGAAACAGTTATACTAAGACAGTAGTCTGGAAAGGTTGAGATTTGTTGCTGTCCAGGCCGAGGCCTCCATGTAGTACATTAGTAATGACAGACTGGGCCACAGCATACCAGACAATCACCAGTACGTAATGCAGATGTATAGATCAACAGCCTCTATCTACACTCTGTACACAATCCCCAGGTGGGACAGACCCCAGTTGAGACAATGGGATGTATCTGTTACATAACAAGGCATACCTGACACCATCACAATCACACTGACAAATAAAACATCCTGTATGGCAGGAGGCAGTAGGCCTGCATTTAACCAAGGTGGATTGTATGGTAAAGTACATCCAGATACCTTAAGGCAGCCTATCCCAGATACCCACTCATGTTGTTACAGCCTAGGTTAGTCATGGTGCGCCCCCTCTACACTCACTAATACTGGGCCATATACCACTGTAACATACACTTGCCTCTGGAGTGCATTAGGGCACACATGTATTGTGTAGGTGAAACCCACACATATATGGCCCTACCCCTGTGTGAGGGACACAACAGCAGTGGAGTGATGGCAGGAATGACCGCATGACATACACACAGCCCAATACATAGCAACCCCTGACAGCATGTCATATGTGCAAAGCCTGGTATGTAGGTGGAGGACAGAGGTTGAAACACAGGCACATATGTGTAAAACTGTTGTCATACAGTAAGCAAGATATGTATATGTGTCTATCTCTGTATGGATATATGTATAATTATATATACATATATGTTCACCATATGTTCTGCACATGGAGTGGAACCCTACTTCAGCCCCAATAGTCCCAACCTCTCAGTATATTAGTAGTGCTACTGTAATAGGGATTGTCTTCACAGAAATGGTGTGTGTGGGAGGCCACATCTGCTGTTAACATGTGCGCCATTGGCTACTTACAGACATCCTACGGTCATCATAGTAGGTTGCCACTCCTAGCACAGTAACGCCCCTGTGGACTACAGCTGCGATATGGCCAACATATGTGGACAGTCTGACACACTCGGGTCAGTCCAGGGGTTTACACAGAACCCCTTCATGCAAGACATGTGGACCAGGCCTGTCAATGTGGATGTTACCACCATGTAGATGGGTATAACACGTACATACTGGTATACATTTGCCCCCATAGGTTATGCATTCATACACCCCTGTCTGTCCTGACACATAATAACCGCTGGTACAGAGGTGCCATGGCCAAATATTATCCACTAGTTACTGACATATATCTGAACAGCATCCCACTGTTTTGTCTGACATACATGACTGTCATGATGGCCAGGCAGCAGTACATCTGGCAAGTATCTGGACATGATATCTCACTGGATTAGTACAGTAAGCTGCTAGGCATGTAACAAAGCACAGTGCAGGCTACAGGCAGACTGACTCATCACTGGGCTACATCTCCTATGTGGGCATACACATGCACCTGCATAGATAGCAGGCTCTAAAGGCATGTCGCATCACAGAGTAACAGACACCTGTGTGAAAGTGCATAACCACAACCAATGTGAACACAGCCACAGTCACATATGGTAAGCTAGAGTGGTATCACAGTATATGGACTATCTGATGTACACCATCCTCATGTGAGCCACTCACACAACAATACTAGATATACTGGGCTGCTACACAGTGTGGTCTGATGGCTGTCTGTGGTGTAGGACGTGTGTGTGTTTGCCCCTACAAACATGTAAACTGATAGGGTGACATACAGTGGAGTAGCATGTAACATCAGATAGAACAGGACCAAGAACAATGACATCTACCACAGTCTCCACAAAGGCCAAGGTACATATGCACTATACACACACTGTCAACAATTGCCAAACTTACACATACCTCAGTACTGTACACACAACCACAGAATGCCCAGGCTATGTCCTCAAATATAACCCCTACTATACATAACATGTGTAGCAGTTTGATATCTCACTGGCTTATCAGCTATGCTGTCACTGAATATGGTGTACAGAAAATATGTACCCCCTACTGCATGACATATGTACAAAGGTTGACAGCGTTGTGGCTGGAGACACAAACACATGCCCAATATTGACATGTCACTGTGATGACCTCATACATTTCCTGTCGTAACAGGGTTTGATGTAACATATATCCTATGAGGGATATGACGTCAGTAACTCTCCCGCTGTCACCATTTACTGATTGCAATCCTCACACTACCTTCTGCAGTTGAGAGATAGGTGCTCTGTTGGTAACACAAGGAACACAAGGCACCACACACTGCCCAATCTGCAGATGACCCTACAGATGGGGATTCCTCATAAACATTGCACTGACATGACAAGTATTAAAACATGTAGGACAGCCATATCCACAAATCCCCTGTTAAACTAATAGTACCCCAACTGCAGTATAGCAGCACTTACAGTCTGTAGTCAGGACAGGCACATCTCTCTCCTGTGTGTTGGCCTGTTTCCACAGTGTATGTTGTCAGAGGTAAATTCCCAATGTTGTTTGCCAAACAACAGATCTAGTTCCTGCTCACAGAGAATGAAAAGGCCCAACACCAACAAGATGTTCCTAGATATTGGAGTGTGGTTTCCATGCAATTGGCTATGGGAATGTTACCACAGCTGTTCCACATGCAATCAGCTAGAGGAGGGCTGTAATCTGTACCAAGGCCATCAGATGATCATGGGCATCACTGACAATACACATGCTGCTGCCTAAGCAAAGCAGGTGTAAGTCTCCACATCCACCAGAGAAGGAGTGAGAGAGGCAGACAGAGGCAAAGATAAGTCAGGGTGAGTTGGGAGAGTAAAAGGTGAGCATGTTTGTGTCACACACCTACCAGTCCCAGGTTTCGAACCCGTGACTGACTATATACTGATATCACATCTGTTATCCCTACACAGTGGATATTGTGAACTATGCTAAGGGCACCATATAAGAATATTTAGAAACACACTCAACATTGGGTCCAGTTGTTACACACTCACAACCACCTCCACACAAGACATGAATGACATACATCAGCACATTAAGACACACACATACATCACATCTGGGATTAGAACCCCTACCTAACTAGTAATTACACTACAGCACTAGGCCATTACAGAATGCACCATGGAGATTACTGGAGTACTCTTTCCCCAAATTATTTCACAGTGAGTGACATCAGCAGGCCTGCCATAGTAGAACAAATGAATTACAGTGAGTGTGACTAACCAAGCATGCATTGTTCTCTACACAGGCATAGAAACAGACACAACAGCATCCACAACTCCCATGTGTGAAAATAGAACCCCTACCAGAGTTTCATATCACACTACAGCAGTACATTGTTATAGCACAAACCACAGTGATTGCTGGAGTACTCTTTCCCCAAATGTGTACTTCACAGTGATTGACATCAGCAGGATTGGCAAAGTAGGGCATTTGAATTGTAGTGAGTGTGACTAACCTAAATTGCCTAATTAGTCTGTATGCATTAACATCTGTTCTGGCCAGAACAAAAATAACCTGCCGTTGCTTGTCACGAACCCAGGACCTTATACACTATAGTCACAGTAATTAACCACTCAGCCATCACAACAGTGCGTAGGACTGTGGTTCCATCAAAGTGATCCCACCATAGGCTAATCAAACTGAATATGTGAAAGGAATGTATATACAGTTGTCCGTAAAATGTAAATGACCTCTTCAAGGCCAACTCCATGCTACTCAAGGCAGAAGTGACAATGCTTGTAACACCTATGGAGACAGGAGCTGACAGTTCAACTGATGTATCCTGCACTAAGGCACTGTATGAGCAAAGCCACTTCTGCATGATTCCTGACATCCCACATAGAACCACGATGCTCATCTCCCAAATAATCAATCCAGTCTGGTGGTCTCCTGCCATTAACAGGGTATGCAACAGATGGTAGACACTGTTGAAGGAAAAAGGATAATCCAAGGATGCAAACAACTCCCTTACCAGCTCTAGTAAGATGTCGAGATCCCTCATGGAATCCTCCAAAGCTGATTATGCAATTAAAATAGCCACAGATTCCACAGACAACCACACAGCATTCTATAGTTATGTCCACTGTTTGGCATCTACATCTCTGAAGTACAGGCCAACAGTATGGGACTCTGGCTAACAAAGGTAACAGATGACTGCAAAACGGGAGTCATTATGAGCCTGACTGTACTGCATGAAATGTTACTGATACCAGCCTGACATCATACAGTTGGGATGGAGTACCGTTAACATATTGTGCTCTTGCCGTGTAAGGTCCTGGTTATGGGATCTGCAACAGTTGGTAGTGTATTGCAGGGCAGATGTGTTTGGCTGTGGGGGGGTACCTATCCGTGCATGGTGTATGTTGTTTGTGGCTGTCAACCCCATTAATGGAGCATGTCGATATATATGTTTCTGATATTTTCCCACTTTATCTACAGATGCATGTCTGTATATACCTATATATATATATATATATATATATATATATATATATATATATATATATATATATATATATATATATATATATATATATATATATATATATATATATATATATATTTACATATTTCAATATGTTGTATCTGTTTAGACATTAATATATTTTTTCACACACACATACATCTACATGTTGGAATACATTCTCTGTACTGTTGTATGACTGGGCTGGATGATATGTTTGTGAATACAGCAGGGTTATCTATATCTGTGATGACTTAGAGGTAAATCACTTGGGCTATGGTGTGCATGGTCCTGGGTTCGAGCCTAGCAGAGCGTATTTATTTTGTTGCTAGGCAGAACAAGGGCCAATGGATACAGAGTGATTAAGGCACTTTAAAGCAGTTGTACGCGGGATTGCGTAGAGGCAAGCAGTGTTAAAGTCTGGTTACAGTTTCTTATACTCAGCTGCTGAATTGCTTAACCTGTGTAAGCATTGCTTAGCTCCGCGCAAACCCACACAAACATGCTTACAACTGCTTTAGAGTGTCTTAATCACTGTGTATCCAATGGGCCGTGTCCTGCCCAGCAACAAAATAAACAGCTCTTGCAAGACTCCTGCACACCATAGACAAAGTGATTTACCACTAAGCCATGACAGGTACAAAGAGATTTGATGTTTGTAGAAACATATTATCCACTCCAGTCATGCAACAGTACAGAGAATGTATACCAACATCTAGATGTACGTGTGTGTACCTATATTAATATCTAAACAGATACAACATATCTAGATCTGTAGATATATATATATATATATATATATATATATATATATATATATATACTAATTTCTAAAACTATATACATATATATCAATATATATGCACATATATGCCTGCATATGCCTAAATCAACACATATATGTGTCTACACCTATATGTCTACATATACACAGCATGTTACATATGTATACGCAGATATATATCTATGTAGGTGTATGCAGACATAGTTTTATATATATATATATATATATATATATATATATATATATATATATATATTAGCAGATGTATAACTCTATATAGGTATATATGGCCATACATTTGTAGATAGTAATGGCATATTAACAAATACACATATGTCCACATGCACCATTAATGGGGTTGAGATACCCCACACACTATATGTCTTGTATGAATAGGCATCCCCCCACAGCCAAACAAGTGGCTGGCCTTGATGTCACATGTATGGGTATGGCTTTGCACCCCAGCCTCTCAGCTAATTTACATCTGCTATCCCTGTATGGTTGACATTGTGATATATAGTAGGGCCACCATAAAAGAAGTAAGCAAACCCCCCTCCACATTGCCCATAGGTGTCACACACTCACAACCACCTCTACACAGGATACGAGTTACAAACACACACACACCTGTTATGTCTGGGAATTGAACCCCTACCTAACTAGTTTATTACACTACAGACTATGCAGTTATAGTACGGGCCACATACATTACTGAAGTACTTTTTCCCCAAAGGTGTATTTCACATTGAATGACATCAGCTGGATTACCAAAGAAGGCCATTTCAAATGTACTGTGAGTGACTAGCCTAAAATGCATTGCTCCCTACACAGATAGTGAGGCACACATAAAACATCCACAAGTCATGTGTGGGTATAGAACTCCTGATCAAGGTCTATATTACACTACAGCATGGAGCTGTTATAGGACACACTGCAGGGTTTACTAGAAAATGCATACCCAAAGGTGTATCTCACAATGAATGATATCAGCAGGATTGCCAATGTAGGGCATTTGATATATATTGGGAGTGTGTAGCCTATAATGCATTCTTCCATACACAGACATTGGAACACAAACAAAACATCCAGAACTACCATGGGTGGAGATGGAGCCCGCCCCCGGTTCTACATCACACTACAGCTGTACGCAGTTACAGGACACACTACAGAGATTATTGATCTACAGCCTTCCCAGAGGTGTATTTCTAGGTGGGTGACATCAGCAGCCTTGCTAAAGTTGAGTATATGAATTCTAAGTAGTGTGAGTATCCTAAAAAGCATTATTCTCTACTCAGTCTAAGACAGACAGAGACACACACATACACACAATTACCAAGTCTGGGGTTGGAACATCTAGCTAACCACTTTATCACACTACAGCAGTACACAGTTACAGGACATGCTATGGAAATTACAGGGTTATGTATTTCCCGGAGGTGTATTTCTAGGTGAGTGACATCAGCAGCCTTGTCAAAGTTGAGTATATGAGTTGTACAGAGTGTGAGTAGCCTAAAAAGCATTACTCTCTATTCAGTCAGACACACACACACTCACACACGCACACACACTCACACTCACACAGTTGCCAAGTCTGGGGTTAGAACACCTACCTAACTACTTTATCACAAGACAGCTGTACGCAGTTATAGGATGCACTACAGGGATTACTAGGCTATTATTTTCCCAGAGTTGTATTTCCAGGTGAGTGACATCAGCAGCCTTGCCGGTGTTGAGTATATGAATTGTACGGAGTGTGAGTGGCCTAAAAAGCATTGCTCTCTACTCAGTCAGACACACACACACACACACACACACACACACACACACACACACACACACACACACACACACACACACACACACACACACACTTGCCAAGTCTGGAGTTAGAACACCTACCTAACTACTTTCTACGGAGTGCGAGGAGTAGCCTATAAAGCATTCCTCTCTACACAGTCAGAAACAGAGAGACACGCACACAAATACACACTCACACAGTTGCCAAGTCTGGGGTTAGAACTACTACCTAACTAGTTTATCACTACAGCAGTACACAGTTATGGGACACGCCATGAGGATTACTATGCTGCAGCTCTTCCAGAGGTGTATTTCACATTGGATGACCTCAGCAGGCTTGTCATGATACTGCTATGGGGAGGGCGGTATGTGCATGGGCCATAACCCATTCATGTAGGGGTTGTCATGCCACATGCAGGCACACATGGGGTCATATGCCACAGGTACGTGTATACAGCTTCTAGGTGACTACTTCCTTGTACAGTCATGTTGCACAGCTGGCACATACACCATATAGTCTGTCATGCTGACAGATACTGGTGGCTAGTATCTGCAGTGAGTGATACCTGCACCTCATATGTTTGGGGCCCTTTGGCTGTGTGGTGGATGGGACAGGCCCAGATGTCTCCTTGTCATGGTCACCCTCTTCCACACATCTATGTCCATCTACCTTTGGCTTACTATAGTGTGGTGTCCTTACATATATGTCTGCATTCCCGTCCACTCTGCGTGCAAGAAAAGAGTGGTGCATACTGACATGTGTCTGCAATAAGAACTGCAACTGCCAGATATGTCTGGTCCGCAGGTGTTTGCAGACATGACATTCATGTGTTTGCGTGTGAGCATGCCCAGTATGACCTTTCAGTATGTTGTTGACTGATATTGCCTTCATTCGTCTATGTGTGTGAGCATGCCCAGTATGGCCATCTATATTGCATGTGTGGATCAAGTCCAGGTAGTTTGTACTGCGGTGCTGACCTTTGTGTTGTACACCGACAGGTAGCATATTGTGTCTGCAGGGTATACATCAGTCATTTGGCATTGACTGTTTCTACATTTCTGCATAGCGGGGGGAGGGCACCTGACTGTTTCTACATTTCTGTACAGGGATGGGGGGGCACACCTGACTGTTACTATAAGTGTAAGTAGGATGGTGGGGCACACCTGACATGTTTACTCCTTTGCTAGAACTGTACTGGTATGTCGGGTACACCATTTCAGTCTGTGGACTTACCTATCATGCTGGCTAGAGGCATACCAGTGTACTACAGATCTTAGCTTTCACTACCTACATATTAGTTTTTGACTTCCTAGACTTCACAACTTACATCCAACTGCCTGGCCTGCTGTAGTCTGTCTGTGTAGGCCTGGGGGATGGGTTACCCATAGGGCTCATTCAGAGGCCATAGTACAGCATTTGTTTGTGTTTGTCTATACTTATCCTGGTGGCTGTGACAGTTGTTGGGTATATGCCCCCCCAAACTGGCATGTGTGAGTCACATACCTTGTGGGTGTCCCAGTACTGAGGGTGGTGCTGCAGGGCTGCCTATATCGGATGCACATAGTACACTCCCTATACATGGTTGAGCACAGGTAGTGTCATGTTTGGCATTCCTTTTACTGTATGTGCGAGTCGGAGGGAGGTGTAATTCCCTGGGTCCCTACTGTGTCAGTGCATGTGCTATGCATTGCCTCTTTGCCAAGGCCAGGGCATACTGGGCACACATCCTTCTGCCTAGTGGGGCAGGCTCAGGTTGTTCCTCCTCCGAGTCACTCTGTGCCTGTGCAGGCCTTGGCACTGGTGGGGGGCTGAGTGGTCCTACCCCATCCTGTTCCTGCTGCAACTGTTTCCTCAGGATCATATTGTGTAGCATGGCACATACAAGCACAATTTGGGTACATATAGTTGGCGAGTACTGCAAGGCTCCACCGGATGTGTCCAGGCACTGGAACCATGACTTGAACATCCCAAACACATGCTCTATTATGATTCGTGTTTGTGCGTGTGCCTCATTATGGTGTTCTTGTTCGAGTGTGTGTGCATTTCTTATGGGTGTCATCAGGCATGGCTCCAGTGCGTATCCAGCATCCCCCACTAGGTGACCATGTGGGATGTCCCCATTGGCAAATGTCTGGTACAGCTGTGTCAGATGCCAGATGTGGGAATCATGGTAGCTTCCAGGGTAGCCAGCACACACATTCATTATTATGCCCTGGGCATCACACATGACCTGGCAGTTGATTGAGGGGAAGCCCTTGTGTTTGATGTAGACCCTACCCCACTCACCTGGTGGTGCTTTAATGCATATGTGCATGCAGTCTATTGCATCCACTACCTCAGTGTATTCTGCTATTTGGTGGAAGAGACGCATATTGCTGGCCAACGCCTCACGGGTGGTGGGGAAATATACCTGCTCACCAACATGTGCTGACATGGCATCCAGGAACTGGTGGAATATCCTGGATGCTGATGCCTGTGAAATCCCCATCATATCCCCAGTTGGCCTTTGGAAGGTACCTGTGGCTAGTATTCTTAGGCCTACACATACCTTGGTATCCACTGGGATGAGTTCCCCTCTGTTCTGTGTATGAGGCGTAGCCGGCACAGCTCAACAATTTGCTGTAGAAGGTCCCTGTCCACCCTATTGTGCTCCAATATCTCCAACTCATGTAGCCCTTGGTATGTTACCCTGGGTCTGAACACTCTTCTAGGTCTCCTCACCACCCTCAGCCTCTTGCACATGTTGGTTTATGACAGCATAAGCATCCCCTAACATTTTTTTCTCTTGCTTTCATTTTGTAAAATTTCCCAGTCTGTATACACCAGTGGTGCAGAGGTTTTGGGAAAAACAAAAGGGACAGGTGTTTGCATAGTTTATAGTGGTCTGCTGGATTGGGTTGGGCTGCTGCCTGTGTAATTGGCTGTTTCTGATACATTTCACCCATCAGCTTAGCTAGTTCTCCTTGATTACCTTCTTACTGCTGTTTTCCCTTCCCATTGCCTCCCAGTTTAAGCCCGTGTGTGCACCGCACAAACAGAGTGCTCAAATGTGCACAGGGCTGCTATTTCCTGGTTTATCTTCCTTTTTCTTCCTGTAAGACCTGGTGCATGGTGCGCATACCCGCTTACACTTTCTAAAGAGTGATAGGCAGTTTGGACACACCTCTAACTTAGCTGTGCTAAGCTAGGAGCAGTCCCGAGCCACAGGGCTCCAATCCACTTACAGTATGCCTGACACACAACCCCCATGATGTCACCTATATCCTAGTCTTGCACCCAGCTAGTTATACTCTTACACTCTTGGGACCTGTCTCACACCCTGGGAAAATCTGGGATTCACTAATCTTTCCCTCACTTGCATAGGATTGCCTACTAATGCATAGTTACATGTCCCACACTGAGCCTCCCCCTTTAGCAGCCACTACTCTCTGGCCAAGTTGTATTTTGCCTGCCATTGACTTTAATGGCAGAATACTGATTTTTGTTAGAATGCTCATTTTCAGTTTATTTTTTTATTTTCCCCCCGATCCCATTTGCCTGCCACTGCCCTATGCTTAAACAGCTGAGATCGGCAAAAAAAACATAAAGCTGTTTTATTTATTTTTTAAACAGTTTGCAATGCCAATGGCCTTCTACTTGGCCATTGGCATGCTTCCTCAATAATATGCAGACTTTATTTGGAGCTGTCATAGCTCCAGTTTGGAATTTGCAGAAATGTACTTGGTTACTAACCGAGTACATTTCTGCAGATTGCACTTGTCTTGCACGGACTAGTGCAAGCTTCCTGGATTGCAATATCACCTCATTTGCATGGATTTCTCCAGCAAATTAGGTGATTTGCATACCAAGGCTTAGTCAATGCAAGATTATTGCTGGAGCTCTCATGCACACCCCTGATGGCTGTTCCTGGATCGCACGGCAGACATATTGCCTGTGTGAGCTACTGCACTCATCTTGCACTCCGTGCAGGCTTTTGGGAATCCGGGGGAATATTTTTCTATCAGAAAACTTTCAGTCTGCAGAAAAAGTCCTCAGTTTTCTAAAAGAGAAGGTAGAAAAGAGGCAAGGGCAAGTGAAAAGGAAGAAATTAAAATTGAACATGGAAGGATTGAAGAACAAAAGAAGAGAAAGACAGATGCTGACTACATGGCTCAAGCTGTGGATGTACAAAGCCAGCTGGATGAGAATTGTATGCTTGCAAATTTAATACACAATGAAAACAGTTGAGTACCACAGGGTTCGGTCCTGGGTCCTCTCCTGTTCTGCATCTACTTCTCTGAAGTGCAAGCCAACACAGAAGGTCATTGGCTAACAAATTTTGCAGATGACTGCAAACTGGGAGCCATAATAGAATCACCTAATGATGTAGACATTCTACAAAAGGGCCTCAGAGACAGATGCTTGGTGTCAAAGTCATGGCCTCAAGCTCAGTGCCAAGAAGTGCACTGTCATCCCCTTTGGGAAAAACTCGGCACCCATGAACTACCACATAGGCGGTAGTTCACTAAACACTGAAAGTATGATAAGAGACCTCGGGACACAGGTGGACAGTAGTCTCACCTTTGATAACCACATCGCCACAGTAGTCAGGAAATCCTTCTACGTGGCACACCTCATCACAAAAGGGTTCTCCTCTAGAAAAAAGGTGGTCCTTGCTCCTCTCTACTCATCCCTCATCAGACCCATTATATAGTACAATGCCAGTTTGGCATGTATATCACAAGACACCTATAACAATTGGAAAGGCCACAGAAATACCTCTCTAAGAGGATTACCAGCCTCAAACAGATGCCATATGCAGACCATCTCAAAAAACACCATCTCTTCTCCATCGCATATCGCCTCCTCAGAGGCGATCTCTGCCTAACATACAAAGCTATGTCAAACCCAGAGCTGTTGGACATGCTACACATAAAGAAATCCCAATCTCTCTGAACCACATGCTCCAGGGACCTAAACCTTGTCAACACAATAAACAGAACATGCTGGAGGCATAGATTCATGTCCCAGAGACTTCCCATACTCTGGAAGAAACTACCCATTCATGTCAAGTAAAGCTCCTCATTGGCTTTCTTTAAGAAAAACCTTGATGACTGGATGGGAAATAGAAAATTCACCCTGGGGATCACTTCTGTGGCACTGCTTGACAGGGGCACAGGAAAATAATTTTCTTGGGTGGGAAAAGCCAGGGAACCTTTTTGGCTAGGCTTATATAGGCCCCAGGGCCAATAGCCTAGTACCTACCTATGAATCTATTAGTAATAATGACCTGAGAACATTTCAGCAAGAACTTACAGTACCATTATATCTATTATTCACTAGGCCATATAAATATGGGGAGATTCCTTGAGCTTGGAGACATGTGCTTATCAAACTTGTCTTTAAAAGAGAACTCAGCCCAAAACTATTTTTTTTCTATACCAAAAACTGTTTTCCTTCCCTGTAATCCAAGACTAAACACTTCACATGCAGAAAAAAGATAATTTAATAATTATGTTTGCCTTTCTTTCCTGCATCTGTCTCATCTGTTACATCACAACAGCTATTAAGAGTGGCACAGTAATTAAATTAGGTCATTTATCCCAGCAACAGAACTATAAGTAAACAATGCCATTTAAATGTGCCCTATCAGTTACAGACTGCCAGCATCACACCTCAGATAAATAGTGTAGCCTGGAGTCTAAACAAAGTCAGGGCTTTCAAGCTTAGTTTTCAGATGCAAATGTCTTTCCTTGTAATAAAACTCAGTGCCATAAAGAAAGAAAGCAAATATGTTAATCTAAACTCTTGCTTTCTGTCAGTAACTTTTCTACATTGTAATTTCTGCAAAAGTGCATGTTTCTTCTGGAGTTGGGGAAAGAAGATTAACATTAAAGACTTTAAATTTAGCTACACTATTTAAAACTGTGAATGCAACACAAACCATTTCAGCCTAAGTAACACCTATTAATGACAGGGGTCAGATTTCTCACACTTGAACACTGA
This sequence comes from Protopterus annectens, assembly GCF_019279795.1. NCBI lineage: Eukaryota > Metazoa > Chordata > Ceratodontiformes > Protopteridae > Protopterus > Protopterus annectens. The sequence goes on from NC_056726.1 coordinate 1,440,959,383, forward strand.
ACAACAGTTTTACTTTGAAAAGAATAATTAGCTCAGCTACATTTTCAAGCCTGTCATTAAACGTTTCTTAAAATGTTGCAACAGAGATGGCCACTAATGAAAATTAAAGGAAGAAAAGTGATTAAAAACGTGGACTGATGCTGACTGTGAAAAGTAAGCAGCCACAGCAATGTTGTCAACTTGATGCGAGAGAAACCTACAGTAAAGGATCCCCTCATTGTAAGGATTCCTTTCTGTCCCTCTAACATGACATCAGGCAAGCGAAGGCATTGACTAAAACAAAATAATGCTAGCCATGGCAGCCTCCTTCAGATCATTTTGGGGTATAACAAATTAGAAAAAAATAATAACCGTTTGCTTTGATACAGAAGCATTAGCAATGCAGAAAAGACTTGCTGGAAAATATTTCTTTTTTTTTTCAGTTTTTGGGTGCAGTTCTCCCTTAACAGAAAGAGGAGTAGGACAAACCCAGACTCATATAGACCCTTACGTCTACTTTCATGTTGTGGACAAGTAATGGAGAAGGTAATATTGGCTAAGTTATTGTCAGAATTGGATAAGTTGGGACTTGAAGCCATATATCAGCATGTATATGTTGAAAATACATCTATTACCACCTGTAACATGATGTCGTATAACAATATAATAACAGCTATGAATGAAAAATTGTGCTGTGATGTAATTTAAAAAGATTTAACTTCAGCATTTGATAGGGTCATACACAAAATACTGATCAATAAATTAAAACAGCTAGGTATTGATCTACTCTTGATAAGATGTATAGCTGCATGGCTTATAAATTGGATATTTCAAGTATCATACAGTAACTAGACAGGTGAAATTCTTGGTTACAGACAGGGTGTCCCACAGAGCTCTGTTCTAGGCCCTTACTTGTTTAGGTTTTATCTTTCAGACCTACCGTTTTTATCTGAGGTGTTCTATAGTCTATATGCAGATGACCTTAAATTGGGTAAACTGATTACATGTGTAACAGATAACACATGTCTGCAAACGAACTTGACTATATTGACCATGTGGATGCAGGAGAATAATATGCTAATAAATACATCAAAAAACAATCATATGAGATTTGGGAGACATCAATTGAAAGGTGAATATTTAATACAGCACACAGTGATTGAAACTGTAGTCTCATTTAAGGATCTGGGTATATGGGTAGATCCAGCTAGGAGCTTTTCTAATAATATCAACCAATTGGCTAATAATAGTTATATTACTGTAGGTTGTATAGAAAGATTTATAAAGTCTAGGAAATCAGAACTGATGAAGTCATTGTTTGTTAGTTAATTAGACCCAAACTTGAGTATGTAATAACAATATGGAAACCTTATAAGAAAACAAGCATGAGTAAACTGGAAACAGTACATCAGAAATATACCAACGGCATCCATGGATGTGAAAATTTAAGTTATTATGAAAGACTAAAATATCTGAACTTGTGTGGTGTCTTTTATAGATATCTAAGAGGAGATCTTATTCAGGTATATAGGGCATTTAATGACAACTATCTTTAGGAATGTTTGGCATTATCAAAAGTAGTAGAGAATCATGAGAAGTGTACTAATTGTTTCTCTGAGAGAGCAACTGATGCATGGAGCAGACTACTAAATTACATTAAAGCAAGTATTAGTTTAGATATTTTTAACATCATCCTGGACACTTATTATGGGAACAAGTTATTTGATATATTGTCAAGCTAGAAGGGTATTAATGTCCATGCTTGAAATATCTGTATGTATGTACATAAGGGAAAAGAATAAGTAAGGTACAATAGAGGATGAATAGGAAAGGGGGGGGGGGGGTTGATGGCATCCACATATCCCAACATATGCATTGATATGTAATACTACTCACTGGACAGAAAAAGATGAGAAAGGGGTTAAGCAAAAGACAGTAAGGGAAAGGTAAACACAGACAGGCTTACTAGAGGACAGGAATGAGGCAGCACTAAAAGAATTGTAATGGATGAACTGGGGTAGGGGCAAAGACAGGAAAGAAAAATTAAGAAATGTGGAGGAGAAGTGAAATAGGTCAAGAAGAAGATTTGATATGCAGGGGAAATGATGATGGAAATATTTAAAACACCGGAGGAGTGAATTCAGAAATACAGAATCACCAGAGGCCCAGTAATGGAACTACATGGCATTCAGAGAAACCCAGGAAATGTATACAGTGAGGGTAACAGGACAAAGAAAAAAGCAGAAAAAGAGGATAAATTGAGAAAGGTTTGAACCCTTGAGGAAATGGAAGAGTTTTGGAAGACAAAAGACAAAACAGCTCTATGAAGCATTAAGGGAAAAAAGGGACCAAGTCAAAGAAGAGAAAATGAGAAAGAACTGGGAAAGGGAGGAAGGATGGAAGGGAGTTGCAGGATACTGGCAGAAGACAAGGCAATGAGACAAAAGCAGAAAGTACATGGAGTGGGAGATCAAAGCCTGAGAATGCTGCATATATGATATCTAACACCTATGAGATTGGTAAAGGAAGGCAGAATGGAGGTGTCAGGAGGAGGAAGCAGGAATGACACACATGTTCTGGGACTGTGGGTGGGCACAAGACGTCTGGAAGCAGGCACAGAAGATTTGATGAAACCTATTACTTTTTTTTTTTTTTTTTCAATAATTTTTATTTTTACATTAATAAATGTCACAAATAAAAACTATCTTACAACATGACCGTATATATATATATATATATATATATATATATATATATGTTATACATTGATGTCAAATACCACTGGATATAGGTCGTACAACATCTCTATTTACACTATGTACATAGATGCTTTCACTGTTAGTTCCACAGTTATATAGACAGTATATACATTCATAATATCCAAGTTATTATTTAATATCTGAACTTGTATGTGTTCTTTGGTTCCATTATAGTGTATTTCTAAGTTGCTGTGTGATGAATTATGCTAATATGATATTAAAGGTTTGTTCCCAAATCTCTCTGGATTTCATGTTTTTGCATCATCTATTACTATTTTATGAGCTAAAAGGTGTTGTATAGCTACTTGTTTAAAACCCTCCCAAGAGATATTTATCGTATCTAGCCATTTAAAAGCTATATACAATTTCATTAGTAGGAAAATTGTTAAAAGTGTATTTACTTGTTTTCTTGGTATGTGGGTGGGAGAATGTGTAATAGAGTGAATTCCCAAGTTAATGTTGATATTTGATAACCTGTTTTTGTAATTGTACCTTGAGAGAGTTCCAGAGTTTATAGACACATTTACAACTCCAAAATACATGGATTAAGTCAGCTATCTGGTCCTTACAGTGTGGGAAGAAAGGTGATTTTGATGTGTTAAATCTGTGTAGGATTGCAGGTGTAAAATAAGCATTATTATCGATCATGAGCTGAGTGTATGCTAACTTTTTGAGGGGTATAATCTTCAGTGTTAGATTGATTCCCTGGCTTATTTGCTGATCATCTATGGATGGTTTAATTTTTCTCCAGTAGTTAGAGAAGAGGAGGTCTTTCTGGTATTCGATTTCATTTATCATTTTATATGAATTAGTAATAGTTTTCTTTGTTGTGATAATAGTTTTCCAAAGCCTGCTACAAGTTTCTATGTCACTATTGGTCATAGTAACATTTTGGAGGTAAATGGAACACAGTTCTTTGATTTGTCTTAGGATTATTATGTGTGATTTAGGGAGGTTTAAGTTGGTCCTCATTTCTTGTATTGAACAGTTAAGGTAAGGATAAATATATTGGATTGTTTTATCTTTCAGTCAGGGAAAAGGGACTAAGTCCAGCATCTTATTGTTTATTTTTAAATTTCGGTTTTTATGAAGGGGTTGCAGTATTGCCATGGCTTGTCTAAGGTTCAAGAATTGAAAGAATTTGTATTTCTTTCTGCTTCAGGAATGGAAGTGCTTTGGGATTGAAACCTAGAGCTTTAATATATCTATAATAGATTGTCACCCAAAGAGGAGACCAATTTTGTATTGACGGGTTATGTTCAGCTATTCTTAATATTCTGTTAGTGTTAATGATCAAGTAGTACATTTTAAAATCCGGTAGATTTAGTCCTCCTTTGCTTTTGGGGAGTGTTAATTTTGGATAGGAGATTCTGTTTTTTTTTTTGGGTTCCCATATAAATTTTGATAGGAACTTATGAATTTGTTTGAAGACTTTATTATGTATTGTTGTCTGTGATGTCATGAATATATATATATTAGTCTAGGTAAAATGTTCATTTTGATTATTGATACTTTGGCCAAGAATGGTAGTTTTAGGTTGTTCCATCTTTTACAGTCTTGCATTATATTTTGCCATTTAAGGTTTATATTGTGTTGGTAGAAGTCTTTGTTATTCTGGAAAAAGGTGATTCCCAGGTATTTAGTTTCTTCTTTTATTTTTATTGTGTTTAACAATGGTATTAGTGAGATGAGTTTGGGTGTTTTTAGGGGGAAAATATTAATTTTATTGAGGTTTAGTTTGTAGTTAGACATAGTCGAGAAATGCTCAATAGCCAGTATTATTTTGTTTATATCTGAATTTGGTGTACTGCAGTATATGTTCAGATCATCCGCAAATGCAGTGAGGTATATTTTGAAGTTGTGTATTGATGGAGGATTGTGGTATGTATTTTGTTTAATGTATAGAAAGAGTGGTTCTAGGTATAGGTTAAACAGGAAGGGTGATAATGTGCATCCTTGTCTTATTCCATTTTTTATTAGGATCCTATTTGTCCAAGTTTTATTTATGTATAGAGATGTGTATGGGTTGCTATAGAGAGTTTGGATGATCTGAATGAAGTTATTGGGTATATTAAAGTAGGGTAGTGTTTGGAGTAAGAATTCTAGATTAACCCTATCAAATGCCTTGTGGGCATCCACTACCATTGTGTAGATATTGATATTGTATCGGTTAGCAGAGGATATTAGTGCATCTAATGTTAATGTATTGTCACTAGTCTGTCTATGTGGTGTAAAACCGGATTGTTCTGGGGAAATGATTTTCTCTATCAGATTTTTCATTCTGTTTGCAAGTATAGAGGTAAATATTTTAGTATCTATATTTAAGACGGAGATGGGTCTATAGCTATCAGGATTTTTGGGGTCTGTGTGTTCTTTTAATATAAAGATGGTTTTAGAGGCATTAAAGTGGATATCATTTATTTTATAGTTTATTATGTAATTCAGTGTATAGTATAGTAGTTTGGCTATCAAGGGGGAAAATGCTTTGTAAAATTCTGATGTGAGTCCATCCGGACCCGGAGCCTTATGCGCTTTTAAGTGTTTGATTGTTGTAATAATTTCACTGATGGATATTGTCAAAGGAAAAATATACTTTAAAAATTATCGATACATGGTAGGTTCAGGTTAAGGAACTTTAATCTTGCAGCAAGGAGACAAAAACGTGCTAATACAGAGTTTGTCTGACTAGAATCAGGAAATGCAAGCATTTTTATACATTTTCTAATAAGACATTGCCTACCAAGCTGACGTAGCAAATCACAAGTTTTAACATCATCATTACATAGCAGTTGTTTTCGTGAATTTCTGCTTGTACTATCAATTTTTGTGAGAAACTTCCTAAGAAAAACAACGTGGCCTTGGCTACCACCGTTTAGATATATGCAATGTTACCATTCAAGGTACTACGGCTAATTTGAGCACAAAGCAAGTATATATTGCAGTTCATTTCTGCAACAGTTCTTTGTTTGCCTTTATCTCTTCCTTCTGCAGCTGTGCACATTCTCATACCACGAACAGAGCTAATTGTTCAAAATCATAACATTATAGAATATGGCATTGTTCATTCATTGCTTCCTGACCTAGCAGATAATCACCTGTTTCTCAAGTACATTTCCAAAAGGCATAAACATGAATTTTGCTGTGCTAGCAGTTACTAGGTCAGAGGGCATCTTGCAAGTTTCAGAAAGCACACTGCTGTTTCAAAAGCATCTTTTAGTCTCATATGAAACTAAGCTGTATATAAAATAGTGCATATAAAATAGAATGGAAAACGTATAAACTCTTTTAGTTTCTAATTAGCATTAAGCACACACATTAATACATATTTTTCTGACATTTCCCCCCTGTTAATACTTTTTAATTCTATTTTCAAAAGCATAAACAGTTTGCTTCTTCTCCTAACCTCTTCCATTCAGGATTTGCAGTTAAGAGAGTCATTCAGTTTAGACTTATGAAAGTGTTTCACTTTTTAACAACTCTTCAATTTCAGTACTTTGATACAAAGTCTCAGAAACTGACATGTCTATAAAATCTTTAATTAACTTTTTCATGCAGGGAATACCACAACAAATGCATGCTCCTAATAGGAGTAATCCTACACAAATGGCAATCAGGATGTTCATTAGGATGGAACCCCACCCCCCCAAATAGATTCTGGAAAAAGTCCATCAGAGGGTTTGGGCCTGGTTTGGTCATGGTCGACACTTGCTGGATCACCTCAAGATAGTCGTTTATCTCGTGCTGGTTGTCAGAAATATACGAACAGCATTCTTCTTTGATTAAAGTGCACGTACCACCTCTAGCTACTAGGGTGAAGTCAAGAGCTATGCGGTTTTGAAGTACCACTGTTCTCATAGCATTCAGTTCATCAGTCACTAATTCGAGAGCAGAAAAAGTTGCATTGCTCATAACTTCGAGAAGTTTAGACAGTTTTCTCAGCTCCCAAATCAATTTCACTGCACCATATGCAGGGGCTATGCCTGCCCACGATATAATGGTGTCACTCAAGTCCATGTGTGTCAGTTTATCTTTTTTTTTTATGGAGTTATGGTTTCTCCACCCTGCTTCGATTCATCCCACTGGATTCTCGGGTCTTTTGATTGGACTTCTAGGATTACTGCTGACCTCTCTGACATTTCAAATTTTTCCCTGAGGCAAAGCTGCAGTGTGTCATATGGCCGGAACCAGGTAACCCAAAAAACAACTGCCGGACCAATTCTCAGGTAGCCATTTATATGCCTTTTTCCCACAAACAAAATAACAATTCTCTACATTAGTATTGATATAAGCTTGCCCTGCATGAAACATTTTCTTATCAATAATAGAAAGCTGTTTTAAAAGAGCAGGATTATGTTGTATCTCATTGACACTTCTATGCATCTTCTCGAAATATGCATCATAGTTTGTATCACAAATAGTTTTAGTCTTACTGGCTTTAATATAACATTTATAAGAAATAGTCACATTGCAATTACTCCAACCAACCTGAATAGTATCATTTTTGTAAAAACATACAATCTCTTTTTGTGTAACAGGTAGGTACAATGCTATTTTGTCTTGTGATTTCACAGGTGTAGTATCAAAAATCAAGTTTTCCCAGGTCTCATTGACCCCTAGGGGACAGCAGTCATCAATAACCCCCAGTATGCTGTTGGTATAGCTGTGCAAATCCAGCAGTTCGAAACATTAAAAGTCTCAGCATACACATATTTAATTGCTTGGTAAGTGTTAAAGTTTGGATGCCAGTCTATGAGTAATGCATCACGTTTCTTCAGTTCAACTCGTGTGGCTGGGAAAAGGAAAGGCCACAACAAAAAGATCATTGTTATCAGTATAGCTATCAGAATAATCATGCAAATTGTTTGAGGTTGTTTTGCATCTCTGTTTACTCTATACCTGGTCATTTTGTTCTCGTTGTACAACAGTAACAAGGTTTTTGTCCATTTCAAAGTTCTTAACCAATTTACAGTGTGTCAGATGAATCCAGGATGCTCGCTCTGCAATCTTGACTGTAGTGGGTTTTGACAGTAGCACTTGGTATGCTCCTTCCCACTTCAAAGATATCCAGTTCTTTTTCTTCACAACCTTCACCCAGACCCACATGCCTGGGGCTATTGCTGCTTCCGATGGTCTGGTTTGTTCTTTATCTGAAACAGAATTTAACTGCAAAAGTTTGTTATTCAAAAATCGCCTCATATACTCTGCAAGTGAACTGTCAGCCTCCTGGTCTGCAGGCATGAGTGGTTTCCACTGAGGTGTATAATATGCCCTCCCAAACAGAATTTTAAAAGGAGTTAACCCTTTTACATTTGTAACAGTTCTCATACTCAACAGTGCCAGAGGTAGACAGTGCACCCAGTTCTTTTGTGTCTCACTAATCAATTTCCTAAGCTTGTTTTTCAAAACTCCATTGTGCCTCTTTCCTAATCCTGCAGATTGGGGGTGGTATGCGCAATGGTTTTTCAGAGAAATCCCAAAGTAACGACTTAGTTGTTGTATAGTTTGATTTACAAAGTGTGTGCCATTGTCACTATAAATCTTTTCTGGTATGCCAAATCTAGGAATAATTTCTTTAACGAGGACTTTTGCAACAGTAGCTGCATCTGGATTTTTAGTTGGAAAAGCTTCCACCCATTTGGAAAACATATCCATAATGACAAGGCAGTACTTCTTATTCTCGCATTTGTTCAGCTCTATAAAATCCATACAGATAGTATGGAATGGATATGGTGGTGTAGGGAAACTCCCTTGCTTAGGTTTCAATGCCCCTTGTGCATGATGCTTGTTACAAACATGGCATGCTGCACAAAAAATTTTTGCGTAGTTTGTAAATCCATACGTCATAAACACTCGATTCACTAACTGTACCATCCCCCCTGTTGAGACATGGCACTGACCATGGCTCAACAAAGCTGCATATCTAAACAAGTTAGATGGCAAAATCGGTTTCCTCTCTTTGGAGATGTACAGTCTTTTCTCAAGAATTGCTCCTCGTTTTATCCATTTTTGTTTTTCTACATTTGTAGTAAGTGTCTGCATCATTTTTAACATTTCTAAGTCTAAAATCTCAGATGGTTGTAATTCCTCACTCAAAAGAAATACTTCTGAAGCTGAAGCTGCTTGTTTTGCAGCTGTATCAGCCCTCACATTACCTTTTGAAATCCTATCCTGTTGCTTGGTATGAGCTACACATTTGCAAATAGCTACTTTCTGAGGTAACTGAATAGAGTCTAACAAATCTAAAATAAATTGCACATGATTAATTGGTTTACCAGTAGATGTTATCATTCCTCTATTTTTCCACTGCTGCACAAAAACATGTACAGTAGAAAAAGCATACTGGCTGTCAGTAAAAATGTTCACTCATTTACCCTTTGCCAAGGTACATGCCCTTGTTAAAGCGATCAATTCTGCTGCTTGTGCAGATAAGTTGTGTGGTAAAGACTTTGCTTCTAAAATCTCAGTATCAGAAACTACTGCATACCCCACTAGATTCTGCCCTGTAGGACCCCTCCTGCACGAGCCGTCGACATAGTATGTCACCTCAGCATCATCCAAGGGAACATCCGTAAGATCTTTTCTAGGTAGTGTCTTTTGCTTATTCTCCTGCAGGCAGCAGTGTGGTTTGCCATCTGCAGGGGTTGGGAGTAAGGTTGACGGATTCAAAGTTGTGCATCATTCAATTGTCATATGAGGTTGGCTGAACAGTATAGTCATACAGGAAAGATGTCTAGCAGGAGAAAGATATGCTGCTTTTTCTTGTTGTAAAATAATCGCGACTGCATGAGGCATTCTCAATGTGAGAGGGTGGAATAACACTACTGAGGCTGAAGCCTGCACTGCCATTGCAGCTGCGACTACTGCTTGTGCACAGTGGGGCAGGGATCGTTCCACTGGGTCTAGCTGTGATGAATAGTAAGCTATGGGGCGTTGTTTGTCCCCATGCTGCTGTGTTAACACTGATGTCATATAACCTTGCTTACAATCTACAGTTTGGAAAAATCGTTTATGATAGTTCGGTAATCCTAAAACTAATGAAGAAGCTATCAGTTGTTTCAATTTGCAGAAAGCTGATTCTGCTTCTGGTGTCCACTGTAATAAATCTTGTGCTGCCATAGGTTTTTGAATATCAAGTTGGTCAGTGGAGCAGACTCCAAGGCATAGTTTGGAATCCAACTCCGACAAAAATTAGTAGTACCTAGGAAGGACATAATTTCCTTCTTGGTAGTTGGTTTAGGTGCTTGTAATATTGCTGTTTTTCTGTCTTCATCTAATATTCTGCCTTCTTTGGATATTGCATATCCCAGGTATTTGACCTGTTTTTTCCAAAGTTGCAGTTTGTTCTTGTTTACCTTGTGTCCTTGAGTAGCTAAAAATTGTAATAATGCTATGGTATCCTCTCTGCATTTTTGCTGGGTGGGGGCTGCCAGCAGAATGTCATCTACGTAAAGTAAAATCTGACTGCCTTTCAGTGGGATAAATCCTGCCAGGTTACTTGCCATTTCCTGTGCGAATATTGTTGGACTCTCACAATATCCCTGTGGTAGTCGTGTATATGTATACCTTTTCCCCTGAAATGTAAATGCAAACCAATGTTGGCTGTCAGGGTGTATCGGTATTGAGAAAAATGCATTGCTAATATCTACCACAGAAAAATACTTTTGTTGAGGTTTCAAATCATTTAATAAGGTGTGTGGATCTGGCACTGTAGGTGCCCTGGGTATAACTGCATCATTTACAGCTTGTAAATCTTGGACCATACACCATTCTCTGTTTGCTTTCCTAACAGGAAATAAGAGTGTATTACATGATGAATCAGGAGATTCTATCAGTACTCCTTCCTTAAATAAGGCTGCTATTATAGGTTTGATTCCTATTTCTGCATCCTTTCTCAAGGGATACTGTCTCTTTTGAGGTCTAAATGCTGATTTTTGGCGTGATGGTAACTGGTCCTGCTGTACGAATAAGTCCTACATCTGATTTCCCTGTTGACCAGAGAGTCTCTGGTATGTCTCGTAAGGCTTTTTCCTCTTCTTCTAGTAAGAGTGCTACTCAGCTGTCCTCACTTGCCTGCAAGTGTACAGCTGGGTGTGTCTGTGTTATCCAATTCAGCTTCTGCTTTCGTACTCTCTGTTTGGAAAGTTCTAACTGTGTCTGCTTTTCCCACCTTGTGACTTTTTCTCCTAGATCTGCCCACTTCACATTTCTATCTTTAGTTAAACTCACATGTGGTAATCGATTAGATTTGTAAAGTGCTAGGAATTCCTGGAGCAATGAACAGCTTACTACACTGTTTCCTTCTGTGTCCCAGTACAAATTTCATAATACTAACCTGTTAGCATGGTTTCTAAACAGTTCTTGCTCATATTCTTTATCAGGTCCTGGTTTGCTACAGTAATATACAGTGCAATGCAACAAATGCTGTTTATCAGTGTCAAGGGAGGGGGATTTACTGATGGCTACGTTCATCAGTTCTTCGGTTACTGCCCCTGGACCAGTTGTAACTAAGTCCTGGCTGTACCAATAAAATGTTTCACCCTCCGGTCGCACTACAAAAGTATCCATTTGTCACTGTGCTTCCATACCCTGCATAGTTGGAACTACTGCTATGCCAAATATCTGCATTAGGTCTCTGCCCAAAAGACTTACTGGGCATTTTGCAGAAACAACAATTTTGCTTTTCTGGGTCATCCCTGAAACAGGGTCAGTTATTGCTATGTTGTGGGAGAGTGGCTCCCGATACAGCTGTCCATTAGCTGCTTTCACTAATATGTAGTCAAGTGATTCTGAATTTTCTGAGGTTTGGAAGGATGTATCAGGGTCCATGAAGCCCCTGAGTCACACAGGAATTTGACTTCCCTCCCCTCTACCAGAAGTGTAACTTCCGGTTTTGTGTCTGCCAAGTAGAGCTCAATAATGCTAAGTCTAAAATTTCATTTTCTTCATTATCTGTGATTTCATGCACATCCTCTATTTCTTCTATCACGTCCTCTACCCCTTCTATCACATTTGCACTTGTTTTTTTCTTGTTTATTCCTTTCCAGTGATTCTTGACTATCATATAGTCAGTCCTCACCCTCCTTGTCTTCTGTGGTTACCTTCTTATTTTGCCTGCAGTCCCTTGCTAAGTGCCCCTTTTTCCCGCATTTAAAACACTCACCCCTTTTCTTTCTCTCTTAAAAATCCTCTGATCATTTATCAGATGATTTGTTTCCCTGGGCATTTTTCTTACCCTTCTTCCCAGTTTGTACTACAGTTTTCTGATCTGTCTTCTACTGCAAATACTTGAGTTTTCTTTTTCTTTTTGCTATTAAAATGCCTTTCGGCATGTCTTGCATATTCAAGTAATGACTGTAATCTACTTGTACAATGATTTACCCTGTGCTTTGTAATAAAGCTGCTAATGGGTGCAATACTGCCTTTCAAAAATGCATTCTTTAGCTGCTGCTCATATGGGGAATCATGTGTTTGGTCTTCAGGTACCTGCATTCCACAATGGTTATTAAAACATTCTAATAATCTGGCATAATATCTATCAACAGTTTCACCTTCTTGTTGTATGCATTGATTAATGCAAGCCCAGTCAGCCCTAGGCTTCCATTTCTCAGAGATTCGGTCTGTCAGACCTTTCACTCTGTTATCCAGTTCTGCGTTACTATGTGGGAGTGGCCTAAGTTCTGTTTCACGGGGATTCCAGTTGCCACTGATCATGTGCCAATCTGGACCCACGATTTGTCTGACTACTTTCTCTACTTCCTCTCCATTCAAATGATAACTTAACCTCATGCCCTGTAAGTCTTCTAAGAATTTTCTAAAATTAACTTTCGGATGGGGAATTCCCTCTGTGGCTTTCTGGATGTCTTCCGGTGTCCACGGTCTATATACTAGAAGAGTTGGGTCCTGTCCTGCCTGTCCTGCCTGTGGATTTGGTACTTCTATGAGTGGACATATCTCTTCTTCACTCATAGCTTGTGAATTTTTATTTGTTTCATACAATTCAATATCCCCTCTTAAGTTGTGTGTTCGAGACCTGGTCTCGATAGGATCTCTGACAAATGGTTTTGGTTTTGCAGGAACAGCTGGGTATAGCGGAGGTGGATCAGCTTGTCCACTCGCTTCATATTCTGGTAAGGGAAGTGGAGGGGGCAGAGGGGCCGTTGCTATTACCAAATTATTGTCTTCTTTATCTAAAAACATTGCTTTTGAATTTTTAATCTTTTGTTCCCTGCGGTTTGCTTCCTCAAGCCACCTGTGTGCCTGAGGGACTCCTAATTGACGTTGCTTTTTAGCTGACCTTTTGCGTCTGTTTTAAGTTGTCTAACAAGTTTAATAAGTGAAGGTTTATCTAAATTACCATCAAATTTGTATTTATTAACCCATTTTGTATAATACCTAAAATTGTCGGCATGCTGTAATTGCATATATTTCGCATCTTCGGTTATGGGCGGATCTTGGGAACTTTTTGTGCACTGATTTCCCATGTTGTCTTAGCTAAGTTAGGAATTGTTACGTAACCATTTTTATCACGTGGTACCACGACTTACACTTCTTCACAGTTTATCTAGAATAACTGCCTACCTATTCTGTTTCCCTGATCTTTTTTATCCCTGATCTGCACTTGCAAATCTCCCTGACAAAACAAAAATACTGTAACAAGTCCCTGATCTAAAACAGAAAAAGGTAAATTCCTCCTTACCTGAGCCTCCGTGTTTGATCCCATCGGAACGTTGACTCATCCTCCACTCGCAGATCAGAAACAGTGGCTGGCCTCTTTTGAACGACAATTCAGTCGGAGGTCTTTCAAAGCAGAAGAACCGATGTGGCTTCTTCCCCATACGGTTTCATGCCACTGGGCCCATCTGACCTGAGCTAGAGCAAGAGATATTTCCGTCTCAAAGGACCAATCTGTCAAAGGAAAAATATACTTTAAAAATGATCAATACACGGTAGGTTCAGGTTAAGGCACTTTAATCTTGCAGCAAGGAGACAAAAACGTGCTAATACAGAGTTTGTCTGACTAGAATCAGGAAATGCAAGCATTTTTATACATTTTCTAATAAGACATTGCCTACCAAGCTGATGTAGCAAATCACAAGTTTTAATATCATAATTACATAGCAGTTGTTTTCGTGAATTTCTGCTTGTACTATCAATTTTTGTGAGAAACTTCCTAAGAAAAACAACGTGGCCTTGGCTACCACCGGTTAGATATATGCAATGTTACCATTCAAGGTACAACGGCTAATTTGAGCACAAAGCAAGTATAGATTGCAGGTCATTTCTCCAACAGTTCTTTGTTTGTCTTTATCTCTTCCTTCTGCAGCTGTGCACGTTCTCATACCACGAACAGAGCTAATTGTTCAAAATCATAACATTATAGAATATGGCATTGTTCATTCATTGCTTTCTGACCTAGCAGATAATAATCTGTTTCTCAAGTACATTTCCAAAAGGCATAAACATGAATTTTGCTGTGCTAGCAGTTACTAGGTCAGAGGGCATCTTGCAAGTTTCAGAAAGCACACTGCAGTTTCAAAAGCATCTTTTAGTCTTATATGAAACTAAGCTGTATATAAAATAGTGCATATAAAATAGAATGAAAAACGTGTTAACTCTTTTAGTTTCTAATTAGCATTAAGCACACACATTAATACATATTTTTCTGACAGATATCGGTTCAGTTAGCTTTTTTTTGTTGGTCTAAATTGAGTTTAGGGAATTTCAGTTTTTGAAGGAAAAGAGTTCTATCTTCCTTTGAGGTTTGTAGTATTTGTTTTCCATATATTTGAGAGTATATTTGTTTAAATGTTTTAATAATGTCTTCACTTTTTGTGTAGTTTTTGCCTCTGTAGTTTATTTCTGATATATTGGAGGCATTTTTGTGTTGGGAGATAATTCTGGCCAGAGCTCTAGATGGTATTTTGATGAAACCTATTTCAAAGGGAAGCAGACCATACTTGGAACATATGTATATGAGACATAAGCAAAGAGGACAAAAGAAAGAAAGAAAGAACAAAAAAAAAAAGAAAGAAAGAAAGAAAGAAAAATGAGCATTATCAAACTGACTAACAAAGATAAAGCCATTAACACTCAAAACTAGAAGGGGAGAAAAACAATGCAGGGACATGATTTAACAATAAGTTCCAGGACATGGGGAGAAAGTCGTAGAAACTGACTAGAATGAGGAAAAGTAGGGAAGAAAAATATTTTAAAAAGCAATGGCAAGTGATACTAGAATACTATAGGTTCATAGGTTCATAGGTAAGTGCTAGGCTATCTGCCCATGGGCATTTATAAGCCTAGCCAGAATGTGTTGGCTTTCACCACCCCATTAGATTAGTCAGTGGCAGCTGGTGACTTCAAAACAAAGGGGGGCTGCAGGAGACAGCTGAATGGGTGGGGTCAATGGCAGGGTGTGTGGTCAACTAGAAAGGGGAGGAGCTATGCTCAAAACCACAAAAAACTAAATACACTGCCGTGGGTGCCAAACTGTCATTATGAGTCCAATCAAGACAAAATGAAGTGTAGAAGAATAAAAATATTTCAATGCATTGGCTGCACGACAGCTTACTTACTATCTAGATGGAAACAAAAAGGTTGTGAGGCATGAAAAAATAAATTACTTTTTAAAATACATTAAGGGAATGCCAGTCAAAATCAAGTACAAGAAAAACGAGCAGCACTCAACTCAAACCACTTATTGCACTGCAGTTCTAATTATAATTTATATTCAGCTTTATTAAAGTACCAAGTAACTTGCTGAAAGTAGAAATCTCTGATGCCCCCACTTGTAAACATGTTCCTTATCCAAGAAAAGACCTGCTGCCTGACATCTACTTGTTTCATGGGGAAAACATGATCAAAGTAAAAAATAAAAGCAAACAAGAAATAAGCTCAAGATACATTGCTTAAAAGGATTACTGTACAGGTTATGGACCACACAATTGGCAATCTGTTTAGTTTACGGGTAAAGCCTGCAGAGATGACTGGAAGTCCCCAAGTATAATGAGCTTCTTAAAATAATGTAATCCTGTCCTTTATTAGAAATACTGTCATATGCATTTCAATACCCAAGGCTTATACATTATCTAGTTAAGTATTCTATACATGGCAACAACAGAAAGGCTTTCAATGTTGGCAGTTCTTTAACAGTATGCTTATTAAAGCTTACTTGCATCTTACAATCTCAACCAAGCTTACCTGATGGTCATTAAAGTATTGCTACTTAAACACAAAGCAACAGGCACTCTGAGTAATAAGCATAAATCCACAGTACAAAAAAAATGACAGAAACCAGACCATTCTGCAAAAATCAAGGACAGATGAAAAGCCACTCTAGTACTTGTGTCTACCTTGGATGGGTGGATACCCTGCACATTTACACTGCATAACTACTCCTTGCCTTGCTTCAACACATCCAGAGTCACTACATGGGGGAGAGGGGTGCAACAAGTATGTCACAATTTGAAATGTCTCTGGCTGACTGTGATGACCCTGACACATTTGCCATACCTCTCAACCTCAGAGTAAGAAATCTGGAATAAGCCATGCAAAGAAGTGGGACAAAGGTCCAAAATAAGGGCAATTTTTAAAATGTTGCTCTTATAAACTTAGAAAGATAATAGAATAGGTCTTGCATTAGTATGACTTTTCTGAATGGTATGAAACCTGAAACTCAAATGTCTGTCATTTTCTAACTTCAGTCTTTAATGATTTGCCAAAAAAACAACAATTTTATAAAAAATGGACCAAAAATGTGATGTAAAAATATAACATAGCCACACAATACAGCTGAGAACCTGTCAAAGAAGGGACACTTTAATATTAGTACTGCTAACTTGAGCAGCTGACAAAATAAAATAATCTACATGCATTTCTGAAATAAAAGTAATCTATAACTCTAATTATTACAGTTATTTCTAAATTGTAAATCCTCCATGTTTTCTTCCGAAATTGCTATTTTGCGGAGGGATTATTATTTGAGCCAAAATCAGAGACAGTTGAGAGGTTTGGCTATGCCTAATTCTATAAAGCAATTTATTTGCATGTACCTCTCAACCTGTTAATGCAATAAATCTGGACAAGGCCAAATATATTGGGGGAACATATAAACAGTACTAAAATTGCTCTTGTATAAACTTAGACAGTTGACAGAAAAGGTCTTACTTTAGTATGAATTTTTCTGAAGGTTATGAAGTCTGAAACTCAGTGTGTCATTATTTAGTGACTTAATTCCTAAATGATTTGCCAGAAAGCCACAAATTTTATGAGGAACAAACCAAAAATAAGCAAACATCTATTCATTCTTTGAAAATCTGGACAGTTGGGAGGTATAGTTCAGCTGGGGCTGTCTAAGTTTGCTGCCCTTCCCTGTCAAAATCATGGTCAAATGGAGCCTCCCCTGCAGCCATTCCAATGATCCATTACTTAGCTATTTCACTCCATTTACCATAAACTGTTGAAAAATGTTAACAGGCAACCTTGTATCCAGAAAGCAGGCTTTATAGTGAAACACCAAGCAAATTAAGTATCCTTAATGCATAAATTTATTGCAACACAAACAAGCGTTTTCGCCGTGACTCCTGTCACAGCTTCATCAGAGATACAATGAGACAGTTTCAAAAACCCTCATTTTGAAAGATAAAACAGGAAGTGAGCAAAAGACATCATTTCCTGGTATAATATAAGTATATATTATATTAAAAAACTCAGACAAAAAGCTTAAATACAGTAGCCAAGTCTACTACATTAATGGCAAAATTGTTAGAAAATCTTATGTAAATATATTTAAATCATTTTAATAAAATTAAAAAATATATTTAAAAATATGCTAAAAATGTAACAAAGTGCTTCAATAAACATTTTAAATGCATTAATCAAACCTAGTACATTAGAACATTAAAATTATCACCTGAAATAGCTCTTTAATTTCAGAACAGCTGAAATGTTGCAGTTTTCATTCAGACCCGGAGGTCTGAATGCATCCAATTTTAACTGCCATATCAGTTCTACATTTTCAAGAATTAGAGAAAAAGGACCTCCCCTTATAGTAGGGGCTACATGGTCAATACCCATGAAACTGAAATTATGTCCTGGGTTGGTGTTAACATGTTTTGCTAATGCATTTTCCAACAAAGAATTTTTAATTGCATATGAGTGTTGGTATATCCTTTCCTTAAGTTTACGGTCAGTCTTGCCTATGTAAAACGCAAAACAGCAATTACATAAGGCAATATAAATGACTGATCTTGTTTCACAGGTGATCCTATGATGAATATAATATTTTCTATTCCTCACCATAAATGTGTTACCTGTTCTAATTAGTTTGCACCAGTTGCAAAAGCCACATTTTAATGATCCCTTTAGTCTATTAAAGGAACTTGGACCTGGTGTATGTTGCAACAGTTCTTTAAGGTTACTTCCTCTTTTATAAATCACATATGAGCGGGCCCCTAAATTATCGAGTAGAAAAGAAGAGTTAGCTATGAAGTGCCAATTTTTTAAAATAATGGACCATATAGTTGATGAGTTCAAATTATATTGAGTAATGAAACTCAAAGAGAAATTCCTTCCAGGCTGTTTGTTAATAATAGAAAGTTCAGGAACGTCACCATCATTATCTGTGAGAGTAGACATGCTATGAAGCTGATTCAATAAGGGTTTGTAAATCCCTTCCACACGTTTTAAATCAACCTCATTGATTAGCTCATCCAATAAGCACAAAGGGTATCCCCGGTTAGTGAATAAGTCTTTTAAAAACCGGCATTCTTGTCTAAAATCTTCAAGTGTACTGCACATCCTTCCTGCTCGAACAAGTTGGCCCTTAACTATGGACCTCTTTTGTTTCGGTGGATGGAAACTAGAATAGTGCAGGAAGGAGTTGCAGTATGTCGGCTTTCTAAAGATCGTAGAATAGAAAATCATTTTACCCAAATCCTTAGACAGTCTAACATCCAAACAGTCAACTTCTGAATTAGAGAATTTGTATGTGAATTTAAGACATTCTGTAGTGGAATTAAGTATGTCTACAAAGGTTTTAGCTTCTTCTTCACTACCTTTAAAAAGAATGAATATGTCATCCAAAAATCTTGTGTAGTAGGTGACATACTTCATTAAATTCTGGTTAGCCATTAGGAAGTGCCTTTCCCAAAAGGCTACAAACAAGTTAGCCACGCTCGCCCCACAAGGCGAGCCCATGGCTATTCCCCGTTTTTGCAGGTAAAATTGCTGGTCAAATAAAAAGAAATTAGAAGAAAACACTATGTCTAACAATTCGATCACCATGTTAATTTCAGACTGAGGTGCATTTAAATCTTTGAGAAGTAATTCGATCCATTCTACCGCTTCTGTATGGGGGATTGATGTATATAAATCGACAACATCTATTGTCAAAAAATTCGAAGCATGGTCAAAAGAAATGTTGTTAATGTCAGAAAGGAAAGACCATGAGTCTTTACAAATTGTTGGTATCAATTTCGAATATTTTGACAAAATGTTGTCGATTAACTTTGAGCATGGGTAGGTCATAGACGACCTTCCATCTATCAATGCTCTCATTGGGGGTTTTTTTTCGTCTTTATGTATCTTCGGTATTCCGAACATCACAGGTGTCTTAGGTGGTATGATATCAATGAAACTGTATGTATCCAAGTCTATTTTACCAGATAGAAAGAGGTCACGAAAGTAGCCTCTAATACGACCATGTGTAGTGTTGATCTCATTAAGAGAAGATGTTTCATAGGCCGGTGATTCAAGTACTTGGAACATTCTTTCCTTATATTGGAAGTCATCGAAAACCACTAGACCACCATCCTTATCTGGTTTTAGAAACCTAACTGGTAGAGAGCGCAAATTTTTAAGCCACTCACGTTGATCAAGGGATATATTTAGCCCTGTTGTTTGTGTGTTTCCTTTAAAGGTAGTGAAAAGATGTCTAATGTCCACCTCACACATTTGTTCAAAAAGTTGTAAGTTTGTCTGTAGTGGTGGGTTGAAGACACTAGATAACTTTAGTTTGTTTTGATCGTATTCAGCTTCATTATTGAAAATCGTTTTTAAATTTAATTTTCGTGTGAAGCATTTTAAATCTATAAGAACTTTAGCTATATTCCCGGGAGTACTAGGAACGAATGTGTAACCTAGGGCCAGTAATTCGACAAGGTCTGAATCTAATTTTAAAGAGGAGAAATTGTAAATAGTAAAATCTTTCTTCTGGTTAGTGAGAGTAACAGGAAGTGATGGCTGACTACCCAATTCAGAAGTGCCATCCATAAATGATATTATGTTTTCCTGTTCCTGTTCCCCACCTTCCTCCGATTCTGTTGGCCTAAAAAACCCCCCTCATTAGTTACATTATCTGTCGATTGTTTGTTGTGTCCTGTTTTATTAGTATATTTCTTATTATTATTGCTCCTAATTCTGTTACTCCGTCTCACTTCCTGACTTGGATGAGTCTCTTGTTGATTTTCAACCCCTTCATCATCTGATAAATGGCCCTCATCTGTAACAATTAGGGACATATTAGAATCACTGGTATTAAAGGCTGGTAGGCGGAATTGTAAATTCGGGTATGCCTTATCATCCTGGTAGGCTACCCTATCCCTTACTAGCTTCTTATTCTTATTAGTTTTTAGTTTGACCATAAAGGCATCAATACTAGAAAATATACGTTCATAATCGTATTTGAACTGTAAAAATGCCAAATCAGTCTTAATCTCAGTGTCCAAATTATTAACATCAGTAATAAGCAATTGTATATGTACATCGTAATGTTTTACAATTGTGTTTAGTAGTTGAAAACCTTGTTCTTGAAACAAACATTTAAGCTCAATAAAAAAAGACTTATCTGCCAAAAGGCCAGAGGGCGTAAAGTTATTCCGTAAGCCTTTCGGTATCAATTTCTCCTCTAGACATTGTCGAAAATAAGCAGCTTCAAGCTGCAATTTTTTAAGTCTAAGGAGTTTCAAGTCAAATGTCTTTAATTTTTCGTTAATGTTGTTAGCGCCAGTGGGTGGTCGGAGGTTGTTACCAGAATCAGTCTGGTTAGTCCTAGAAGACAGGAAAATAAACGGATTTTCTTTGTTTATCCAAACGGACAGTGGCGAACTTCCCACATCCGCAATAGCGGTACTTGTCCCTTCAAGCAAATTGTTATCAGTTGTTAGTTCTACATTAGCGTTAGTCACCATCGCGTAACTAGTATTCACTCTGTTACAAATATTGGAAAGGGAGGGCCCGTTGGCAGACCCTCTCATCGTAGCCGGAATGTCATTAGATGCAACCCGGACACCTCCAGGTTGTATTTGAACACCAGATGGTGTAATAGGGAGCAATTGGGCTGCCGGAAGAGATGAATAGCTCCCCTCATCGCTGAAGCCGGCGTGTTGTATCAAGCCGGCACCAGTGGCAGTATTAGTTACATTCAATCCACGCTGTTCAATGGAATCAATACGTGAATGCAACGCTTCGATCCTCTGTGTTAGCGTTGCCAATAAAGATGGAATGTCCATGTTGTTTAAGCTCTTTTCTTGTGAAACTGTCCCGAAAATATTAGGGCTAACCGGACTATCAGGAGTGCCTGTATCCATAGAAACTCACGAAACAAGTAATCGAAAATCAAAAACTGTTGAAAAATGTTAACAGGCAACCTTGTATCCAGAAAGCAGGCTTTATAGTGAAACACCAAGCAAATTAAGTATCCTTAACGCATAAATTTATTGCAACACAAACAAGCGTTTTCGCCGTGACTCCTGTCACAGCTTCATCAGAGATACAATGAGACAGGTTCAGGTCCCTGTTAACATTTTTCATCATTTACCATAAACACTAATGTGCTGATTTACCTCTATGATGATTTGGACTTCATTTGAAAGTTTTATTTTGCATTTTACAGCACAAACAGTAAGACATCTGCTAAACAAACTTAGCAGTAAAACTTCTCTGCCCTTGAAACTCACATTCATTGAAACAGCATTGAAACCACATTCAAAGAAAATACATTTTACCAGTGGCAGATAAAGATTAATTCTGGGCTGTTTTCAAATCATAGGCCCCTAGCATATCAAACATACATGTGCTCTTTGATACACCTTCCTATTGTTTTGAACATTTTTCCAGTAAACAAATGAAACAAAACACATGCACCAATAATGACAAAACTGCCCAATTCAGAACATTTCCATCATAAAATTATACTCAAACTTCTACAGTCCACCATTATCAGTAAATAGACACAATTCTACAGTCCACCATTATCAGTAAATATGCACAATTGCTAAAGTAAAAAAGCCATCTAAATAATTCCACATTAAATAAATCTGTAACTAATGAAGAGGTTGCTGCTAGCACTGCAGACACCTTTATATTTCATGGTTTCATTGAAAAATAAAGTGTCTGATGCCCCTGAGGAATAAATTGCGTACATTACATTAAAAATGATAAGCTAGTAATATTGCAATAGGAAATGGATGGCAAACTGATAACAGGCTCATAGTTAGTATCTTAACTTTTTCAGTATGGCAGCATTCACCCCTTGTGGGAGTAGAACCAACAACCTTCTGCATCAAAAGCAAGTACACAATTTGGCATAGTGGTATTGCTGACATCATAAGCAGCACTAAACTTCTCTTCACCTGCAGCTCTCAGCTCCTTGTAAAATCTACTCAATACTCAACTGCATCTCAACTTCGCAGCACAAGAAATATGGAAAAGCCAAATTTATTGGGGGTCAAAAGGCCAAAACCAGGGACACGTTAAACATTGCTTGTATAATCTTGGAAAGTTGCTAGAATAAAATGCTGTGTCAGAGCAACATACAACTATGCCAAATCACCTGCTTTGTGAAAGAAAAATGCTGTGTTAACACCATACATTTTACTGCCAAGGTCCCTGTGCAAAACAGTCAGAGCAACATACCCCTACACCAAATCAGCTGCATTGTGAAAAAGAGGAAGACTGAAACTTAATTGGCTATCATTTAATGAATTCAGTTCACACAAAACACCTGGACAAACCCAGTAATGAGGGAATACAGCCCTCAGACATATTCAGTGAATTCAGTTCTTGCCATAGTTGTCAACCTTAGCACAAAGAAACCTGGACAAAGCCAATAATGGGGTAATACAGTACAAAAAATAAGGGCACATTCCAAATATTCATCTTATAAACTTAGAAAATTGCTATTTCTGAAGAATATGAAGTCTGAAATTCAAATGTCTGTCAACTTTACTTCTGACGGAATAAAAACAATTTTCAACAGAGGCCCAGGGAGAAATACTGCAGACATATGTCTTTGTAAAATGACAGGACACCAGAACAAATCCACACAAACACAGGGATGAGATGCAGACTCCACACAGAAGGCACCCCAGTCAAGAATCAAACCTATAGCTATGAGGCAACAATGCTACCACTGCACCATCAAATATGTAAGGAATTAAACATTCAGAAACCTGAAGTCTGAAATTGAATGCCTGTCAATTTGATTTAACATTTGTTAATCAGGACAATCTGACTTGGAATAAAAAACAATTTTCAGCAGAGGCTCAGGAAGAAATAATGCAGACATGTCTTTATAACATGGGAGGACACAAAAGCAAACCCACACAAACACAGAGAGAAGATGCAGACCCCACACAGAAGGCACCCCAGCCAAGAATCAAACCCAAGAACCTGCAGCTGTAAAGCAACAATGCTACCAGTGCACCATAACTATCAAGCATCACAATATTTAGAAACCACAGAAATTATGAGGTACAGATCAGATCAAATATGAGGCAAAAATCTGCAATTTTTTTTTACAAATGGTGGTGGGTAGGGAATTCAGGTCCTTAACACCTGCATACAAGGTACAGGGTTCAAGCCCGAGTATCTCCACCCACCACCATCTGTTCTCTGGGGCATTACACACACACACACACACACACACACACACACACACACACACACACACACACACACACACACACGAACCCTACTGACTAACCACCAAGTATTCCTTTCTGAACTACTGAGGACCATCCACTCAGAAGAGAAACACACAGGCAACTTGAATATCCACAGAAGTCTCCTAACATCTCATGCAACATACAACAAGCTGGCCATAGACGAAGGACCAGTACAAAGTGCAAGATTTCCTTATAGCAATAGTTCACAACTGTTCTTTCTTAGCCCAAATGTTTGGCAGACACTCATATGTTACACAGCTAGTACATTCTCTAATGAGTATACACTCAGATCTGTGTAGCAAACTAGCACATATTACATCAAAAACTTCAAAAAAGACAAACAAGAAAAAAAAAAAACTCGCTAACATTTACTTACTTAATTCTGCACCTGCCACCTTCACTCTTCTTTCTACTTCTTTCTTGTTCTTCTAGGCACACGCTGCACAGCTGATGAAAATTAAATCCACCCAAAAACGTAAAATTCACAAAAAAAGTAAACAGATGATCAAAATCACGAAACAAAACAATGCAAGCAAGGAAAGCTGAAGCATGAAGCTAACTGACTGATTCTCGCTCTTTTCCCAGCACATAAAGCCCGGGAAGAGAGCGACAACCAGTCAGCAGCATTTGCCCAGCAAGCACGCCATGACATGCCTGCGGACGCCGAGTCCGAGTTCTTCCATGTCTATGCGGTTTGTGTCTCAACCGATAGACTTCTGGGAGTTCTGGGCATCACAATGATGCCTTAGAAGTTTTCCGGCTGCAATGAAAACATTGCAGCAAGACTTAAAAAAAAAAACGCTGTTGCTTAGAAGCGCGAATGCGATATGCTGTAATTTGAAGTCATGGACTTGAAATTTAAAGTTTAAAAGAACAGATTTCATTTTTTTTTTACATAAAAAAAAATAAACTAAGCACTCAGCTGTCTAGCTGAGGGGGCTGCAGTCCGGCAGCCCGATGCCACGAGCCACCCCTGAGATTAGTTCCCTGTGCCTCTGTCCAGCAGAGCCATTAGTTCCCTCTGCCACTGTCCAGCAGAGCCACTGCAGTGATCCCCGGGGTAAATTTTCTGTTTCCCATCCACCCGTCAAGGTTTCTCTTGAAGAGTGTTAGTGAGGGGCTCTGCCTGATGTATATTGGAATCCTGTTCCAAAGCATGGGGAGTCTCTGGGATAAGAATCTATCCCTCTAGCACGTCCTATTTATCATAATGACGAGGTTTATATCTCTAGAGTGTGTGGTTCTCCTGGATTTTTTTTTTTAGGTGGAGCATGTCCATCAATTCTGGGTTGGACATGGCCTTGTATGTCAGGCAGAGATCACCTCTGAGTAAGCGGTATGCAACCGAGTACAGCTGGTCGGGCTGCATAGGGCATCTGTTTGAGGCTAATAATTCTCTTGGTGAGATACTTTTGTGGTCTTTCCAGCTGTTGCAGGTGTCTTGTAAGATACATCCCAAATGGGGTTTTGTATTCTATGATGGGTCTAATGAGTGATGAGTAGAGAGGCACAATAACCTCTTTTGTTCTAGATGCAAACCCTTTTGTGATTAGGTGGCCCACATAGAAGGATTTTCTAACCACCTTGGCAATATGATTATCAAAGGAGAGATTACTATCTACTTGGATCCCCAGATCCCTTATTACATTTTCTGTATTTAGGGGACTACCACCTATGTGGTAGTTCGCAGGTACTTTGTTTTTTCCAAAGGGGATGACTATGCACTTTTTTGCATTTAGCTTGATGGCATGATTTTGACACCAGGTATCCATCTCAGTGAGACCCACCTGGAGGGTGTCTGTATCAGCCGGAGAATCAGTTATGGCCAGTAGTTTGCAGTTGTCTGCGAACTTGGTCAGCCATAGTCCTCGTCTGCTTGCCTGCACCTCTGAGAAGCATGTACCGAGCAGGAGGGGTCCTAGGACTGAGCCCTGGGGGACACCACTTGTAACTGGTTTAGAGTCAGACATAGAGCCTGCAACTCTCAACATATGGGTTCTATCCATGAGCCTGTTGGCAACCCATCTTGTGACATAGGGGTTTATAGGTTCATAGGTTCATAGGTTCATAATAGGCTATCTGCCCAAGGGCATTCATAAGCCTAGCCAAATGTGTTTGGCTTTCGCCACCCATTTTAAATTTATTTTTCTATGCCCTTTTTCGAGGTTAGTATACTGTGCCTCTGTCTAACAGTGACACAGAAGTAATACCCGGGGTAAACCTACGATCTCCCATCCACTCACCAAGATTCCTCTTGAAGAGAGTCAATGAGGGACTCTGCCTAATCTGGACTGGGATTTTATTCCAGAGTGAAGGGAGCCTCTGGGTTATGAATCTGTCCCTCCAGCATGTCCTATTTATTTCAGTGCTGAGGTTCAAGTCTCTCGGGCGTAGCTCGATGGGATTTGGATTTTGTGAGGTGCAGCATGTCCATTAATTCTGGGTTGGACATGGCTTTGTACGTCAGGCACAGATCGCCTCTGAACAGGCGGTATGCCACTGAGTAGAGCTGGAGTTTCTTTAACCGGGCAGCATATGGCATCTGTTTGAGCCCTTTGATCCTCTTGGTGAGGTACTTTTGGGGTCTTTCCAGTTGCTGCAGGTGTCTGGTAAGGTACATCCCAAAAGGGGCATTGTACTCCATTATGGGCCTGATGAGGGATGAGTAAAGAGGCACGATGACCTCCCCTGATCTAGATGTGAATCCCTTCATGATTAGGTGGGCTATATAAAATGTTTTTCTAACAACTTTGGCCACGTGGTTGTCAAATGAGAGATTGCTATCAACTTGGGTTCCCAGGTTCCTAATTACTTCTTCTGTACTTAATGGATTACCACCTATGTGGTAATTTGTGAGCACTTTGTTTTTGCTGAAAGGGATGACTATACACTTTTTGGCATTTAGCTTGAGGCCATGGCTCTGGCACCAGTTGTCTGTTTCTATGAGGCCCTTTTGGAGGATGCTTTTGTCGGCTGGAGAGTCGATTATGGTGCCCAGTTTGCAGTCATCTGCGAACTTGGTCAGCCACAGTCCTTCCGTGTTGGCCTGTACCTCCGAGAAATATATACCGAACAAGAGAGGTCCCAGGACTGAGCCTTGTGGGACACCGCTTGTAGCTGGTTTGGAGTCTGACATGGCTCCAGCAATTCTAACCATGTGGGTTCTGTCCTTGAGCCAGTTTGCAATCCATCTAGTGACATAGGGGTTTATATTTAAGCTGGTGAGCTTATGTATAATGCCCGAGTGGGGTATTGTATCGAAGGCTTTTGTGAGGTCCAGGTAGGCTGTGTGGACCACCTTCCCCTCGTCAATGGCCTTGGTGACTGTTTCAAAGAAATCAACCAGGTTTAAGAGGCAGGATCTGCTCTTAACAAAGTCGAACTGGGTAGGATCCAGTGTCTGTTGGTCCCCAATATCTTTATTTATGAGGTCTATGATGATCCTTTCCATAGCTTTGCAGACCAAGCTAGTCAGGCTTATGGGGCGATAGTTTCCAGGATCTGTTGAGGCACCACCTTTATGGAGAGGGACCACTGTTGCTGTATGCCACTCTTTGGGCACATATCCTGTAGTAAGGTTGAGATTGAACAGAAGTTTTATGTTTGGGTTTAGCTCTTCTTGGAGTTCATGTAGGATGCAGCCCGGGACACCGTCTGATCCCATTGATGCTGTGTTTTTTGCTTTGGAGAGGGTGGCTCTTACCTGAGCATCTGAGATGTCAGGGGGGCAGCACTCTGCTGGGATAGATATTTGCCCTTTTGGTGGGGAGGGGGGGAGAAGTTTGCGCTGAACCTGTCAGCTAGGATGTTGGCAATGTCTGTGGGTTCAGTGTATTTTTTGTCATTTTGGACTAATTCTGAGCATATCTGGGAATTATCACCCAGGTTCCTAACATAACTAAAGAAAGCCTTGTGATTATCCTTAGTGTCCTGTGCAACTTTTCTCTCAAAGCTGGCCTTAGACAATTTTATGAGTGCCCGTAGTTTTTTGCTAATACTGATCAGTGATGCCTTCCCTTTTTGGGATTTTGCTCTATCATTTAGTAGCTTCCTCCTTCTATTGTATAGTTTGTTTATGGCTGGGGTCCACCAGACAGGACGTCTGCCTTTGGATGATTGGGTCTTGGTTTTATTTGGGATCGCATGATCCATGCATTCCTGAAGGTGTTCATAGAGGATTCTGCGGTCTGGGCCATATTTTCCACAGGCCCGGGGGCTTTGAAGGATTCCACCTCGGTTTTGAGGAGTGTGAAATTTGCTTTAGAGAAGTTTTTCACTGTGGTTTTCTGGGCAGGGGGTGGGGTCGGGATGTGAATATCCAGTGAGATTAGTTTATGGTCTGATCTTACCAGTGAGGGATACACTTCTGGTCTGGAGCATAGAGTCCCCATGTTGGTGATGATCAGGTCCAGTATGTTTTCCCCTCTTGTGGGAGTGGTAACAAGTTGTTCCATAGCATTTGAGTTTATAAATTCTAGGAACCTTTGGGCTAGGGTGTTGGAGCTAGAGTAATGCTCCCAGTCTATGTTTGGGTGGTTGAAGTCGCCCAATATAATGGTGTTTGGAGAGACCTTCATATTTTCCAGTGTTCTCAGAAAGGCCAAGTGGGGTTCCTGGGTTTGGTAGGGTGGTCTGTAGCAGGCTATAAACTGGAAGGCAGTTTTACCCACTGTTAGTTGCACATGGATAGTCTCTGATGCTTCGTGCTTTGCCACCAACCTGGAGGTGTGGGTATCTTT
This sequence comes from Protopterus annectens, assembly GCF_019279795.1. Classification (NCBI taxonomy): domain Eukaryota; kingdom Metazoa; phylum Chordata; order Ceratodontiformes; family Protopteridae; genus Protopterus; species Protopterus annectens. The sequence goes on from NC_056726.1 coordinate 1,440,987,805, forward strand.
GATGAATATTGATACTCCCCCTCCTTTTGTGGTTCGGTCCAAGTTTTGGGGCCGAAAAGCATGGTATGAGGTATAACCTGGTAGTGCTGGGGTGCTCTCAGGAGCCCTGAACCAGGTTTCTTTTACTGCACAGATATCGATGTTCTCCATGCTAAGGAGAGTTTCGAAAAGTGCATCTTGAGGTTTAGACTTCTGGCGTTGAGTAGCATTACTCTTACTTTATTATCCCTTGTGATACCTATGGAGGTGGGTTTGTCTTTTGAGCCTTGCCTAAAAAAGGCACTATGGGGGTAGCAAGAGCCTTTGCCAATATCTGAAAGCCCAGGGGTGACAGGTGCAAGCCGTCCCTAGTGAAGCATCGTGGCTTGTCGAGCATATCATCCCAAGTTGACAGGCATTGGATCCCCTTTGAATGACACCAGTACTTAAGCCAATTGTTGAAATTGATCATCTTGTCTTCATATTGTGGCATCATTCTTGGTGAGGGTAAGATGCTACTCAAGGTCAGGGTCATACTGGCCTGGGCTACATGCTCAGAGAGCTCCTTTATATCTTTTTTCATGTAGTCCAGGGAGGTACGTCTCAGGTCATTCACACCAGCATGGACAATGACTGAGTCATATTTGTAATTGCCTTGGAGTGACCTGAGTGCTTGTGTTATGTGGCGGATCCTAGCACCTGACAGGCTGCTCACCGTGACCCTCTCCTTGTTCAGCCTGGTGAGCGGGACGTCAGTGTGCCTGAAGATAGTCACCTATTACAAGTGTATCAGGTGTGTTGTTTAGTCTTAAGGGCTGTGACTGTTCGGCACACTGGCTTTGTGAGATATGTGTTGCACGTGTTTTGTTTTGGGGTAGCGGTTGCTTGGGTGTCTGCTTTGGAGGTCTCTGCTGCTTAGGCAGAGCTTTATTTAGAGCCTCTGAGTATGTTTTTGTGTGATTACGTGTTTGGTTTGCTGTCGTGGTAGGTCTATGTGAGACTGGAATTGTAGTGAGTGTGGTTTCCTTCTCCTCCTGACTGGTTATGCCAGTACTGAGTTGAGAGAGCTTAGCCTCCAGTTTGGCTATATGGTTGCATCTCTCACATGTGTTGGAATTTGTTGGGAGGAGGAGAGGGTTGTCTGTGTACATGAGGCAGTTGTAACATTGCCTCAAGATTCCCAGATTCACCAGCTGGATCGGAGAGGAGATTGACAACTGACCTTTGGACATGCTAGAATAATATTGGGAATTCCTTAATAACTGAAAACAAGGGCTAGTGGGGAGTGAGGGTGTAGTGATTTTAATTTTTAGTGCTGACTTATATAATTGCTTTAGCACGCAAGTGCCAGGTAACTTAAGTGCAATGTGTTACAGATAACTTAAATGCAAAAATGACAAACAGTAACTTTCTTTCAAGTGAAACAAGGAAATAAGTACAGTAAGCAATGCAGATATCACTAGTGATCCACAGAAGCGCTGAGAAGCCGCGTATTAGGTGGAATTAGCGTTCCAGGGAAATAACAAGCAAACAAACAACAAGCATATAAACAAAGCTAGATTCAGCAGGCCTGGATCTAGTCTATGCTACAGCAAACAAGGTGTACCAATTTCAGTAAGATACAGTTCAAATATTCAGGCAGTATAAACCTTTAACCAGAAATTCCCAGCTCAGAAGGGCAGAGTCCAGCCTCTTCTCCCACAAGAGTGCAAACCACGAACCTTCTTAATGTAAAATAACTGGCCTGAAGCCCAAGTGCCTAAACCAGAACTAATACACTTTAAGAATAACAGACACTGGGCTCTCAATCAGCAGTTCCCAACTTAGAAGGATGAAAGCTACCTGTCCTGCCACCACAGTGCATGCCACAAACCTTCCTAATGTAAAACAACTGGTCTGAAGCCCAAGTGCTTAATCCAAAAGACTTAGAATGATAGCTACACTTTAATCAAGTTACTACCAAGCAGTAATAAATACAATTGAATACTTTAGAGAATGCCTGGATTAGTGCTCAAGTTACACAAACAAAACTAGATCCAGCAGGCCCGAATCCAGTCTATGCCACAGCAAACAAGGCGCACCTACTTCAGTAAGGAGCAGTTCAGATATGCATGCACTCTAAGCCTTTAACCAGAAATTCCCAGCTCAGAAGGGCAGAGTACAGCCTCTCCTCCCACAAGAGTGCAGACCACAAACCCTCTTAATGTAAAATAACTGGCCTGAAAGCCCAAGTGCTCAAACCAGAATTAATACACTTTTAGAATAACAGACACTGAGCCCTCAATCAGCAGTTCCCAACCTAGAAGGATGTAAGCTACCTGTTCTGCCACTACAGTGCAGACCACAAACCCTCTCAGTGCAAAACAACTGGTCCAAAGCCCAAGTGTTTAAACCAAAAGGCTTAGAATGAGTTACACCAAGCAGTAATAAATACAATTGAGTACGTTTAAGATGATGCAAAAGTAAAATAAAGTAGGTAGAAACACAAGTACAGTAAAAGCAGATGATTTTTTTTTTCTGAACAAGTGCTGAGATCAAAGAAACAGATTTGAGTGCTGAAACTAGAAAACTGGCTAGTTATAAGAAAAAAACTAAGCTAGAAGGCTTCCCTCCAACACAGAAGGGCTTGGGGGCTCAGAAGCCTACAAATAGTCTATACCACTTAACAGGAAAGGCAGGAAACAAGCTTACATTTTTTTTCTGTTTCCCAGATGCTCTCTTTGTACACAGTAGGAGTGCCTGAAATCAGAATATTATCTCACTGCACTCAGTTGAGTGAGCAAATGAGATGGACCCAGAAGGAGTATCCAAACACAAATTTACAAGAGGGGCGGGCAGTTTCAAGGCCACTAAGATAACTGAAGAGCAGAGTCAAAACTTCCAGTTCAGTTAATATTCCTGCAACACAGTTAAAATCAATTTAAATACTGTATTTTTGGAAAAAAAAATGCAGATAAAGGTACTTAAATTCTCTTATACGTCCAGTTGAATACAGCTAGTTCTTAGCCGGCCAAAGCTGTGGTTTTTATGCAGAAAATATTTCACACTGTACCACTTAAATAGGCAAGGACAGGAAATCAAAGAATGTGGCTACCCCCACACTTTTAATTACTAGCAAATAACAAAATTCAGCAAACACTGACTAACTTCCAGTTCAGTTAATATTCCTGCAACACACAGTTAAAATCAATTTAAATACTGTATTGTTTTGAAAAAAAAGTGCAGATAAAGGTACTTAAATTCTCTTATACGTCCAGTTGAATACAGCAAGTTCTTAGCCGGCCAAAGCTGAGGTTTTTAAGCAGAAAACATTTCACACTGTACCACTTAAATAGGCATGGACAGGAAATCAAAGAATGTGGCTACCCCCACACCTGTAATTACTAGCAAATAACAAAATTCAGCAAACACTGACAAACTTCCAGTTCAGTTAATATTCCCGGAACACACAGTTAAAATCAATTTAAATACTGTATTTTTTTGAAAAAAAAGTGCAGATAAAGGTACTTAAATTCTCTTATACGTCCAGTTGAATACAGCAAGTTCTTAGCCGGCCAAAGCTGAGGTTTTTAAGCAGAAAACATTTCACACTGTACCACTTAAAAAGGCATGGACAGGAAATCAAAGAATGTGGCTACCCCCACACCTGTAATTACTAGTAAATAACAAAATTCAGCAAACACTGACTAACTTCCAGTTCATTTAATATTCTTGCAACACACAGTTAAAATCAATTTAAATACTGTATCTTTTTGAAAAAAAAGTGCAGATAAAGGTATTTAAATTCTCTTATACATCCAGTTAAATACAGCAAGTTCTTAGCCGGCCAATGCTGAGGTTTTTAAGCAGAAAATATTTCACACTGTACCACTTAAATAGGCAAGAACAGGAAATCAAAGAATGTGGCTACCACCACACCTGTAATTACTAGCAAATAACAAAATTCTGCAAACACTGACTAACTTCCAGTTCAGTTAATATTCCTGGAACACACAGTTAAAATCAATTTAAATACTGTATTTTTTTGAAAAAAAGTGCAGATAAAGGTACTTAAATTCTATTATATGTCCAGTTGAATACAGCAAGTTCTTAGCCGGCCAAAGCTGAGGTTTTTAAGCAGAAAATATTTCACACTGTACCACTTAAATAGGCAAGGACAGGAAATCAAAGAATGTGGCTACCCCCACACCTTTAATTAGTAGCAAATAACAAAATTCAGCAAACACTGACTAACTTCCAGTTCAGTTAATATTCCTGCAACACACAGTTAAAATCAATTTAAATACTGTATTTTTTTGAAAAAAAAGTGCAGATAAAGGTACTTAAATTGTCTTATACGTCCAGTTGAATACAGCAAGTTCTTAGCCGGCCAAAGCTGAGGTTTTTCAAGCTGGTGAGCTTGTCTGTAATACTAGAATGGGGAATGGTGTTGAAAGCCTTTGCGAGGTCTAGGTAGACTGTGTGGACCTCCTTACCCTCATCTAATGCCTGGTAACCATCTCAAAGAAGTCCACCAGGTTTAGGAGGCATGATCTGCCATTAACAAAGCCAAACAGGGTAGGGTCCAAGGTTTGGATGTTCCCAATGTCTCTATTAATGGGTTCCATGATGATACATTCCATAGCCTTGCAGACCAGGCTAGTCAGGCTTATAGGGTGATAGTTCTTGGGGTCCGTTGTGGCTCCACCTTTGTGGAGCAGGATAACTGTTGCTGTGCACCACTCTGTGGGTATGTAGCCTGTAGAGAGTCTGAGTTTGAACAGTGTGTTTAGGTGAGGGGTTAGTTCATTTTGGAGCTCTTGTAAGACACAGCCTGGGACACCGTCCGGTTCCACTGAAGCTGTGTTTTTGGCTTTGGATATGGCTGTTTTAACCTGTGTGTCAGTGACTGATGGGGCCCTACATTCTTCTGGTATGGTTATGGGCCCTTTAGAGGGTGAGAAGGGGGTGAAGTCTGAACTAAACCTGTCTGCCAGAATGTTGGTAATATCAGTCGGTTCAGTGTATTTTGTGCCATTCTGCACTAACTCAGAGCAGATCTAAGAGTTTCCACTTAGGTTCCTGACATAGCTAAAGAACGCTTTGGGGTTATCTTTGGAGTCATTGGCAATTTTTATTTCGAAACTAGCCTTGTATGATTTAATGAGGGATTGTAGTTTCTTGCTGATACTGATCAAGGATGTCTTTCCTTCTTGGGGTTTTACTCTTTTTTGTACTAGTTTCCTCCTTCTGTTGTATAGCTTGTTTATGGCAGGGGTCCACCAGACTGGTTTCCTTTTCTTGGAGGAGTGAGTCTTGGTTTTACTTAGGATAGCACAATCCATGCATTCCTGCAGATGCTCATAGAGTGCCTTTGTAAAGATTTCAGCAGCTTGGCCAGCATTGTCCTTTAGCATGGGGGCTGTGAACCTTTCCACCACGGTCTTAAGTAATGTGAAGTTTGCTTTTGAAAAGTTTTTCATGGTGGTTTCCTTGATTGGGGTTGGGGGCATATTGTGGATATCCAGACTGATTAGTCTATGGTCTGATCTAACCAGCGAGGGGTTGACCTCCAGTGTGGAACACCGGTCGCCCATGTTGGTGATGAGCAGGTCCAATATGTTGTTCCCTCTGGTGGAGGTGTTGACCAGTTGATCCAGGGCATTCGAGTTTATAAATTCTGGGAAGAATTGGGCAAGGGAGTTAGTACTTGAGTATTTCTCCCAGTTTATGTTTGGGTAATTGAAATCACCCAATATTAGGGTGTTTGGTAGGACCTTCATATTTCCCAGTGTCTCCAGAAATGCGGAATGGGGGTCCTGGAATAAAAAGCCAACCAGGATTAAGGAAAAGGTTAACCCAAATTGAATCCAAGGGGAAGGAATGGGGATAGAGTAAGAAATAAAGCAGCCAACCTTTGATAAGACATAGTCAGCCATGTATGAAGACTGCACATAAATGTAACATACTATATGGAGTTAAAAGAGCTTTAAAATAATGCACATCAAACCATTCATACTCAAACACACACACACACACACACACACACACACACACACACACACACACACACACACACACACACACACACACGAATAGCTGAGGTTTGACTTAATACATTCTGCATATTCAATGGATTTAAGACTTTTTCTTTTAGCCTAATTGCATACAAAATAATAGATTTTGTCTAGTATAGATCTCACAGAAAGAAGTAGTCATTATTTGGCTAGAACCTTGGAGATCTGGGATCCTGAGATCTATTTTTTTTCCATGATGGTGAGACCTTGACATTAAAATATACAAGTAGGGTTTATGGGGGCACAACCATTCCCATTTTGGGGTATGCAAGAGCTTAGCCCCTTGCAAAAGCATTTTAAGTTATGTTTTAATTAATTGCATTTAGTTGTATCATATTTGAATGAATAACACTAAATCCAAAAAATCAAATGCTGTATCTGGGTCTTTTTTATTAGTATGCATGTAGAGTTTTTCATTTTGCCTAGGTACATTGATTGCACATTCTTTAGAAATGTTCAGTGAATTAGATGCTTGACAATTTGTAAATAGCAACACTACACCATCTGTTACACAGGAAAGTGCTTGTGGCATTTTCACATTTATACATTAAATCACGCCATCTTCATGTAATTAGAAACCAAAACATTTAATAGTAGAAACAATATTTTGAGGATGGTGGGGATGCAGGGAAATTCCTTTTGAGGAAATGACAGCTCCTTTGCATGTAAACTGCTGATGAAGTCAAATCACTTCTGTATTTTGCAACAAAATGCATTGCAAACTTCCTGTTAAAATGGGAATGTTCATACAGATGCATCAGTTACTGTAGCATTGCACAAACCTGAAAATGTTCCAATACCGTCTGTAAAAGAATCAATGTTATGACACATTTCTAAGGAGAAAAAATATGAGTTCAGTCTGAATGACAGGAGTGTGAGAAACCTATAGTGTGCCAAAATTGTTCTCTCCATATTTATTCATGCTTAGGCTGTTTCGCTCACTTAAAGGGGTAACCTAATGAAAATAATCAAAAATAAAAGCTTAAAAAACATTCAGTTTTTTCATATAGTATCAAGGCCTTGAAACTGTCAATTCATCATTTAAAATGTCAGCGTGTCCTATTACAAATCTTCATAAGAAATGAGAGACAAAATTGAAAGACAGTGCCTTTTTTCCATTTTTATGGTATACTTACTATTATCCCTTGCAAAGGTGAGTTGCCTAACATGTAAGAAAGTTCCACAGAGAGTATGCAGCTCTAGTCAAGAGCAATGAGTTAGAAAGTGAAAGTCACTATGATAGGGTTATTGTGCCTGTTTGCACAGAAGAGTCTCATGGAAAAAAGTGGGTAATGTGCTGCAGTTGTTTCTTGTGGAAGAAAGCATGAAAAATGGAAAATACTCTGCAAGTTTAACAAAATAAATATTTCAAACTTTATTTTAATTGTTACATAAAATAAGAGCTGGTATTGGGGAAAAGGGGTTGAGGATGGATGGATTTAAAATAATTTAATTTAATATAAAACAAAAGAACAATATTCACATCTACATCAGTGAGTTTTTAATTGATCATAAACTAAAGCCCACTCATTTGCAGCAAGGTTATATATGCATTATCTTATAAAATTTCCTGTCACTTAAAATGTAATAGATGCCACATATTTAAAAAATAAATATTGCATTGTATGCATTAATGTAACATACCCGCGGTGGTGGTGCTGCGGTAGCGTTGTTGCCTCACAGTAAGACGCTGTTCTGTTCGATTCTCAGCTAGAGCGTCTTCTGCATGGAGACATGCATGAATGGGCATACCTTCATTGAAGGTTGTGCATCAGGGCTGGTAACTCACCACGTAAAAATCAACTACCAATCATTAGCGGACCGGAGTTCCGCTGTGGCGACCCCTAACCGGGAAAAGCCAAAAGACGCAACAACATGCATTAATGTAACATAAAGCTGAAACTTTAGGAAGATAAATGGACAGTTCACAGAGCATTTAACTACCCCAAATTTCCCAAACAGGAGACTCCCTGTGTGGCTTATCCATGACACAAAAATGACATTATTTATGAACCAGCAAAAGTATAGCAGGTTACTATATTATGCTAAAAAGACAAACCAATGAAAAAGTCCTAATAATATCTTTCCTGTTAAGCAGAGACTACCGGGCAGAAATCAAAGCAGAGAGTACTGGGCAAAAGACTGTGGCAAAGTAATTCCTTTTACCAAGGAAATATTTTAATTCATCATGTCCCTGGCAATGAAAATTGACAAATTAGGTTTACATGACCACATCCCAAACTGTCAACTCACTTAGATGTTGCCACAAGGTAAAAACTTTCAAAATATCACATCCCTGAACAAGTAACATAGAAAGGGTCACATGCACAAAGCTCTTTTTTGGGATGGGTGCAAATCCCTTCCCTGATCTGTATATATATTTACTTCAAGATCGCACTAACTCGTGGTAAAGGGGAAAGTTAAAAAAAGTACAATATGGCTCATCTGTTAACTATTCCCCAGCTCTAGGCTTGCAGTTGATCTATGATTAAGCCAGCTCTGACATTTCCTTATACCAACAAACAGTGCTTAATGACATTCGTTGTATGACATTGTGAGGATTGTTATAATGTACCCCGACAAACAGTAGGTTCTCCTGACAGCACAACATAAGAAGCAACATAATGTAATACATTTATCACATTTCCCAAACAATACTTGTTTATGTTACACCTTAAAATATAGAGAAATACTGCACAGAGAACAAAATTAACATTCCCAGCATGTTTGAAATTAAACCACAACTCTTAGCCTCTTGGATCAAAAAATCTGGACAAAGCCAAAACTAACAGAGGGTCAAAGGCCCAAAAATAGGGACAGAATTTAAATATTGATCTTATAAACTTAGAAAGTTGCTATAATAATAGCATTTGCATTAGCGTGCATTTTCTGAAGGAAAATAGGTCTGAAACTCACATGTGTGTCATTATTTAGTGAGTTCAGCTCACAGGGATTTGCCAGAAAACCACAAATTTTGTAAGGAACAGACCAAAAATATGAGGCAAAAAATCTGAACATTCTGCAAAAATCTGGACAGTTGAGAGGCATGAAACTTATCTCTATCCTTCTGAGATTTCATGTTTACTACTTAAGGTGCAGAATGCTGAAGGAACAATCTTCAGTTCAAAATACACACAAGGCTAGTCTTAATGGGTGAGTTAAGTAGATTATCCTCTATAGCAGCAAAGTTTATGGAGCAACAAAATGATATTCCCTAAAGGGGGAGTAGAACACCAGCTTGATGATCTGATGTGTAAGAAGAGCCATCCAAAGAAAATAATGTGTGAAGACTACACTACTGCAGAAATGAGGGATGCACTTAGGGGAGAATCTTCCCTTCCTCAAGATACAATTATATCAGACTTGAATATATTAGCTAAGAGGGAGAACAGGGAAAATTTACATTATCTGCATCCCTTTTTGCATTATTTTACACTAATTCTATATTATAACTGTCATCCATATTCTCACCACAGACACCATTTTTATTTTGGAAGAATCAGCAGATCATGCTTGATGCTGCATATATTGTTAGCCTGAGTATAGACATCCAAAGATTTATTCTACTTAGATTACTTTGTAAAAAACCTTATCAAATAATAGCATATGTAAGAACACAAATCATCTAGTCATAAAGCTTGTCAGAGGTCTACTCTTCAGGTCTTGTCTTCTCGTATGTCTTTATTGCTTTATTAAAGTTGCTGTTCCAAAAGCAGTTTTTGATGCCTGAAATTTTAAACCAACCATAATTTATTACATCTGAACTCTATAGAATGAAAGATGTTGCCTTTCTTTTCCAGTATTATGATGTTCTTTGTCAGTGTGTGTCTGTATGCATGTGTGTAAATAATAGCTGTATAGGTTCAAGGTGTGAAAAGCACAGAAAATGTATTAGGTCCTGAAAGGTTTGTACACAAAGCACCAGATAAAAGCTGCAAATGCCTCTGTTGCTGTTGGTGGCAGGTCTATAGCCTAAAGCTGTTCTGTTAGTTAATGCAAGTGAGCAAAAGCTGTTCTTTTTTTGTTGCCAAGCCAGGTGACTGCAAGCCTATGAATAAATTGCATTATGCAACTAAATCTATTATTTTATATTATAAGTTAACTAAGTAGGCAGGTCCATGGATCATTTTCAACCATAACACTGGCCAGATTATAAGCAAGGTAAAAATATTACTTACTTTCATTCACTGCAGTACATACATTGTACATCGCACAAAATAATGCATCATACTTATGCAAATGTATGAAGAAAATCACAATATCATATTACATACTAATGACGCATATATTTCTTGAAGATGTTTAAATATTACAGTACAACAAATGCATTATTATTATAATTACAGTAGCTCTCATAGACCTGTAGCTGTATAACTACAAGGACTCGCATTATCAGAGGCTATACATGCAAATGGATCAAACTCGTTTTCAGGAAAGGAGCAGGAATAGCCTGATATTTACGTTGTGCAGGGCTATCACCTTTTGCAGTTTTACATGTAAACAAATTGCAACAACATGACCATTTTCAGAGGAGAGTAGTTTGTTGTATAACTACAGCCTTTCTGATGCTTAAAGTAGATTAGAGATCTGCAGTGAAGGTTCACAGCCTGGCATTCACATAATGCACTTTATGAATAAACCAAAACACAGTCAAGTCAGTGCCATCACAATTTTAGTAACATCTACAGAAGCAGAAAGGACTCCCAATAATTTTATAAAATGTTGGGAGAAAGAAAGCTATCTGCTTTGGAAAGATCCAGAATTTAAATGATTTATTTTACTGGGAAAAGTCCAACTTGGAATGAAGCCAATTTTCAGCAGAGGCCCAGAAAGAAACATTCCAAATGCATGTCTTTAAAACATGAGAGGAAATTGGAGCACCCAGCGGAAACTTACATGAGGACATGCAGACTCCACACAGAAAGCACTCCCACTGAGAATTGAATGGAAGAACCTCTTGCTGTGAGGAGACAATGCTACCGCTGCACACTGTGCCTCAGAATAGATCTCATTTAATCACTTAATAATATTATCATCATTTTTTTGTTGAAGTAGTACTCCAAATTTAAGCATGTGTTTGATTGGCACTAATACTGAACTGGCAATTTTTTTGTTTGGAAACTTGCATGCATGCATGCAGCATTTATTTAAAAATTAATTTGTAATGCAGTAGAAGTCATTCCATAGCAGTTAACCTTTAGGTTCTGGCAGTTACATTGCACATGTATGGTGTGTTTGTGTATGTGTTTGCATGCGTGTGTGTGTGTGTGTGTGTGTGTGTGTGTGTGTGTGTGTGTGTGTGTGTGTGTGTGTACATTTGTATGAATATAATGCTGACCAGGTTGAACTTTACTATTTTGCAGCTGGCAAATACACAGCACAGCAATCCAGTTCCAGTATCTGGTCACAGTCAAATGAAGCAGTTGTCTGTGCAATGCATGATAGGATTCTTGCATCCCTGCTACCTGGAGCAACCCCTTTAATATATGTTGCTGCAAGGCATAGATGGTATTATAAAGACTCTTGATTCACAGACAGTCTTCTATTGCCCATGCATTTGCAGACCTGCTGTGATACACCGTTAAGGATACATAAAGTTAATGAGATAGACATAATGCTGTTTCGTAAAACTAAACAATATTTAAAAGTACCAGAGTAAAAGTCCGCCTACAAATACTCCCCAAACTTACATAAATGGAGTTCCTACATACACATTAGGAACAATTGTCATCCACTTCAGCTTCTTCCCTTGCAAGTGTTGATTTGTTCAATAAAATCACAATCCTTAACACTGACCAGCCCATCCACCTTAGTAGAGATTAATGCCTACTTCTTCACTTTGTAAACAGCAGAGTTCCCCAAGACCCAAGGTATCTTTCAATGATCAGGGATTTATGTGTCCCCTTACTCATCCTGGCAGAGACTGCAGTCAGCTGTTTTCTGTTTCCACCCATTCTAGTGGCTAGAATAAACAAACTTCCTATGGCATTCAGAGTGCTCTGCCTATATCTTCTCTGATTGTGGTAGCCTCTTTCCCTTTCAGTTTTCCCACTTCCTCAGTACCCAATTTCCACTCTTTCCCAGAGGTATATAATTAATCAGACCTGGTACGTACCATCCCCAAACAAAAACTGACTTGATTTTTATTAGCTTGCAGGTCCATAACTAGTACTCACCCCAGAGTGGATTACCTTGTGTGTCAGTGGTAGATGTGTCATTTGTACATTGACAGAGTTTCAGTAACAGTTTTTAGTTTTAAGAATTACTCCCTTCCATCGTATGTTGCCTAGCCTTAGTGTAGTATCAGTAGAGGTACACAGATGTGGGTACTGACCCCTATAGTATCAGTGGAGGTACACAGATATGGGTTCTGACCCCTAAAGTATCAGTGGAGATACACAGATGTGGGTACTGACCCCTACAGTATCAGTGGAGATACACAGATGTGGGTACTGACCCCTACAGTATCAGTGGAGATACACAGATGTGGGTACTGACCCCTATAGTATCAGTGGTGGTACACAGATCTGAGTACTGGCCTCTATAGTATCAGTGGAGGTGCACAGATGTAGTTACTGACCCCTATAGAATCAGTGGGGGTACCCAAATGTGGGTACTCTCCCCTATAGTATCAGCGAAGGTACACAGATGTGGGTACTGACCCCTACAGTATCAGAAGAGGTACACAGATGTAGGTAATCAGCCCCCTCCCAACACCATAACTTGTGCTCTGACGCTTTCACTCTTCCCACCTTGTCACCAATCTTCCCCTTTTCCCCACCCACCTTGGGCTGCTTCCTCTGTGGCTTTCCTCTCTCACACTTAACTCTTTAACTCCCTAGCACACCTACTATATCCTCACATACTCTCTATTTCCACCCCTCGATACTGTTCCTTCCCTCACACTGCTTATTTCTAGCTACCACCCTTCCCTAATATATTTCTTTATATTTTTCCCTATAACTCTTCTCCTCCTTTTTCCATCACACGATGCTATCCTTACTATTTCTCCCACTTCTAATCTCACTAACCCTAAGCACGTCCTACCCCACTGAGCTCCATATCTTCTCCTCTTCCCCCACCTTTCCCTTTCACAGACCTCTTCCAACATATAACCAACCTCCACTGACTATTGCCCCTCTCTCTTCTGTCTCTCCGCCTTTCAATGTCATAAATTTAAACTTATGGCCTACCCTGCTCTTACTCCTAAGCCCAAACTCAAGTACTGACCACCCTCACCTTTTCCATCTTGTCTTTGCTCTTCTAGTTTCTGGTGACATCCATCCTAATCCTGGTCCCTCCCCTCTCTCCACTCCCCATCCACCTTCATCTGCTGTCCCCCCCAAAACATCCTCAAATATCTGCAGCCTCAAACATCTCTCTATCTCTGCAATGCACATCCAAAGCCTAAACAACAAAACATCCGAACTTCACACATGTTTGACCCAACACAAACCTCACATCCTGGCCCTATCGGAAACCTGGCTAAAACCTCATATCAATTCCTCTAAATATCTCCCACCTCAATACAATATTTATAGGTCTGATAGGACATGCAAAAAAAGGGTGGGGTGGCTATCTTGTACTCTGTCTCACTGACACTAACACCTATAGACATTACCCTGCCTAGTTTCTCCCCTGTTGAACTACTGCTCCTAGATTGCCACATCAATGATTATAGGAAGTTTGCTATTGCCTCTATATCCCCCAGGTAAAAAAAAAACATCCCCATCCTTGAACATATACTCTCCTGGATAAACACCTTCATCCCCTATGAAACCATCATTCTTGGAGATGTTAATATAGATTGGAACTCCCTTATTGGTGACTCACCCCAACATTTCATAAACCTGTATGGATTCTCACAACTGATTACTAGCCCTACCCACTACAGTAAAAATGCTACTGGTTCCACAACTGACTGGATCTTGACCAACTCTCCAAACAAGTATTGTAACCCTTCTACCTTCCCTGACTCTATTAGTGGCCATTCTCCCATCTCTGTCTTAAGGCACTCTCCTCATCTCTCTAAGCCCCATCTCTACAGAGATTTTAGGAAACTGACTAATTTTCCCCCTAAAACCTTTAACTATAGACTCTCTGCCATGAACTGATCTTTCCTAAAAGCTCTCCCACTCAATGATGCTGTTACTAAATTCAACCACATTTTCCTTGATGTCCTAAACTCTCTTGCCCCAACTCAAAAATCAGACTCAAATCTAATTTTGCACCCTGGCTCTCCAAAGCTAATCATGCTTTGATGCATGAAAGAGATGCTCTATGGAAAAAATGGCAAACCACTAAAACTCCCACCTTTCTCCAATGTTATAAGCAACTCAGAAATCATGTAAAAAAACTTATTATTTTGGATAAGTGCCAATATTTCACTAAATTTCAAAGCTCTCACCCAAATTACCCCAAATAATTCTGGAGTACTATCAACTCCTGGCCTGCTCCACACTGGTTGCCTACCATCCCTAACCCTTCCCCCTTCACTCTCCTTCTGAAATTGCAGACTTACTCAACAAACATTTCATAGACAGCCTCTCTAAACTCCTACCCACTGGTAACTCAACTCATCCCAACTCTTCTGTGTCACCCTCTCCTCCCCCTAAACCTCTGTGTTACTCTGTCTCTCAGTCTTTTACCTTGCAACCTGTTTCTACTAAATATATCAAATCCCTGCTTCTTAAACTAAAACCATGCTCTCCCTCCATTGATTAACTCCCCTCTCAATTTCTGAAAATTGCTGCTGACCATACCCTGTATCTGTCTTAATCAACCACTCCATTCAGGAATCTACTGTACCGAAAATATGGAAATCCTTCTATACCACTCCTCTGCACAAAGGTGGCAACTCTGTTGAACCCTCTAACTAGAGACCAATCACTATTATCTCACCGCTCTACAAGATCCTTGAAAAATGTATATATACTCATTTACTATCCTATCTCATTCACAAAAGTCTCCTCACTAACTCGCAACATGGTTTTCGCCCTAAATGAAGTACCTCAACTGCCTTACTATCCTTTACTCAAAAGGTTTCAGAAGCTAGGGATAACAACCTCCTTGTCTCCTGTTTATTCCTTGATCTCTCTAAAGCCCTTGACACTGTGAGTCATGCCATCCTTCTTAACAAACTGTCAGACCTAAACCTCTCTCCATCTACTCTTAGGTGGTTCCAGTCCTACCTTACTGGCAGAAAACAAGTTGTTAGATGGCAGCAGGCTTTCTCACCCTTCCTTGCTGTTCAAACAGCAGTACCCCAAGGCTCCATACTTGGACCGCTCCTTTTTAACATTTTTACAAACAACCTACATTCATCCTGCAGTCTCTCATCTGTAATACAATATGCAGATGACTCTACTCTCTTATCTATCTCCAATGCTATCTCTGAACTACACACACTAACACAGAATTCCTTTATCTCTGTTGAAAAATGGCTCAGAAACAATCAACTAATCCTTAACTTATGAAAACTCAACTCCTCATCCTACCTCAGACACTCTCTCACCTTAAATCCAATTTTTCTTTTTCTTCCCAAGATGGCACCACTATCTCCCCTGCCTTACACACCAAACTCCTTGGGGTTATAATTAATGACCAACTAAAATTTGACTTGTACATACAACAGGCCATCAAAAACTCACCAAAAACTTGGACTACTTTATAGGAGCAAAAAATGTCTCACTACTGCCACTAAATGCACTCGTGCACAGGCATTTCTCTTACCTAGTCTTCTATATGCTTCCCCTATCCTTACCAATGTCCAAACTACCTCAAGACAGAAATTGGAACAAACATACAACAAAATTGCCAGATTTATTCTAAACCAACCACTCTCTTTACATCACTGTCTCTCACTAAACAAATGTCAGTGGCTGGAATTGCTGCACTTCCTCCTACAATCGCATCTCCACACTACCTTTTCCATACTCAACAACCCCTTAGTCTGCCCTGCTCTCAGCTTCCATGTTACTCTCTACTCCCCCCCCCCCACCCCCAGCCTCTCTGGAGTGCTGAGCAGCATCTTCTTTCAGTTTACAAACCCAAAAGGAATATTGGCAAACTACTTTTCAAACACTCTCTATCACTAAATTGGAACAAACTCCCTCTCCATATTAGATCCAACATTTCCTTTCCCTGTTTTAAAAAGGAGCTTAAATCCCACCTACTGAACTTGAAATTATGCTGTTGCCTTGACCACACATAGTTTTAGTCTGACCTACTGTATAACCTGTTGCATCTCCTAACTTTCTTTCTCTGTCAGTAACGTTTGCTTAACCTAACTTCCTAAACCCTCAGCTGTACTACTATAGCCCCCTCCTTTCTCTGCCCCTCCCTTTCTCCACACTATTTATCCCTCCCCATTTGCTATCAATGTTTATATATTGTCCTTCTTTTGAAAAATGATTATCTTTTTGTTTTTACTCTCGTATGTAGTACATTTCAGACCACTGCTATCAGTGCAACCCTTAATGTTCATCTTTTTTTTTTTTTTTTCTCTTTATAATTAATTTCATACTTGCACTGTTATTTTTAATAGCTTTTGTCCCCTATGTTTATCTTTGCTTATGTTTGCTGGGATTCTTTCCCCTTGGGTCTCCACTTAAAATGGGTTGCTTACTATCAATGCAATGAAAATAGCTAATAGCCTTTTCTTTTTACAATAATTTTGTATTGTGATTGTTATTTAATATTTGTATATTGTCACTTTATCTTTACTTACATTTGCTGGGGCTTTTCCCTTCGGGTCTCCACTGAAAATGGGTCTGTTTGCAAACTCAGTTGGACTAACCCAGTTAACAAATGTGCAATAAATAAATAAATAAATAAATAAATAATGACCCCTATAGTATCGGTGGAGGTACAGAGATGTAGGTAATGACCCCTATAGTATCAGTGGAGGTACAAGGGCATGGGTACTAACCATTATAGTATCAGTGGAGGTAGACAGATGTGGGGACTGACCCCTATAGTATCAGTGGAGGTACACAGATGTGGGTACTGACCCCTATAGTATCAGTGAAGGTACACAGATGTGGGTATTGACCCCTATAATATCAGTGGAGGTACACAGGTGTGGGTACTGACGCCTATAGTATCAGTGAAGGTGCACAGATGTGGGTACTGACCCCTATAGTATCAGTGGAGGTACACAGATGTGGGTACTGACCCATATAGTATCAGTGGAGGTACACAGATGTGGGTTCTGACCCATATAGTATCAGTGGAGGTACAAGGGTGTGGGTACTGACCCCTGTAGTATCAGTGAAGGTACAAGGGTGTGGGGATGACCCCTATCTCTAACTCTTGTACTCTGTAATGTCCCTAGCCCAGGTATATCATGCAATACACTCAAGACCCACATTCTCATTGCTATTATGTGCATTATTGTGATCCTGAAGAGACACATATAAGCATTGCACCAGCTGTCCAGCTTGAAGTACCATGCTGACCACTCGCTACAGTGCTGACCCATGCTGGGATTTCTGCCACGTTATGTAGTCTTCTGATTTATACCCTGATTCATGCCAGTGGCACAGCAGGGCGGGCTTCCTGTAACAGAGTACCACCTCTCAGAATCACAAACAAAGGTTTGGAAAACATACCATCATGTTGCCCAACTATTATAGCTCAAGGTATTAAGGCCATATGATGTAATGAGCTTAGTTCACAACTTTTATTCAGTTAATTCTTTCATACTGTGTAATTCTGAACAAGTCTTTTAATCAAAGAGTGCATTCATGCCATCAAAGAAAGAAGCAATTGTGTCCAGAAGCATTTCTTAAAAATTAATTAAAAAAATAGGTTCATGTTTTTTGATTACTCGTGTTGTCTCTCTGTCAAAGTCAAAGGAAACTTTAATGTCATTTAGAACTACACGTGTAGCCTAAACAAAACTTTGTGAATCAGCTCGATTCTTGAGATTACAAAGGAAAGGGAAACAACACATACAAGTAGAGGAATAAACATAACTAACAAATACATTACTACTCCCAATACACGCAAGAAACAGCAGAGACATTTACCAACACTCATACACAAAAAGAATACTCTCCCCTGAGTTAAATTAACTACCCTATTTAAAGTGATACAAAATTAACTACAGATTGAACAATGCTTAAGTTATTTGTCTAATACTGCACTTGAGTGGGTTAAATAATATTGACTATGGATATAATAAATAAATATTGCACTTATTTGGAATATTTATAAGTATGTATTGCATAACTAAATAAAAATTGACTTATTATGCGTCCAGACCCCTGAGACTAGTGCCCGACTTCAGAAGTCTAATCACTGTAGGGTAGAAACTGTTATTCAACATTGTGGTCCTGCAGCAGATGGTACAATATCTCCTGCCCGGTTTACCATTAAAATGTTACCATGCAATTGCACGGCTATGAAGTAGTTGAACAACAGATGTTAGAATACTTCATATGTGTGCAGGCTACATGAGTGAACATCATATTGGCGAAAAGGACTGTGCATTCACAAATATAACGTCCGCTCATGTAAAGGGATCATAGTACAGTGTGGTTAGGGAAATACATCCCTTTCCTCACTGTAGTGCGATCTCGGAGTTGGAATAAATGGGATGTTAGGTGTAGAGATTAGGGAGTTACAGTAAGGGTGGCATTGTTGTTAATGCCGTAAAATGTCATTGTCGGCATTTTCGGCATTAACGGCTGTTTTTTGACAATAGGGCCATTCGGTTAGTTACGGTTTCGGTACAGCACTTCACTGTTTCGTACCATTTTTTTTAACTTTCAACATATTGATAGTAAACCCTCCTGCCCAATGCCTTCGGTACAACACTTCGCTGTTTCGTACCTTTTTTTTTTTTTTTTAACTTTAGACATATTGATAGTAAACCCTCCTGCCCAATGCCAGATGCTAAACAGTCCATGTGCAGGATATGTGGTGTCCTATATTATTTTGGTGGCCTTTTGGATGTTTCTTGCAGAATAAAGATGGAAGACTGGAACCTCTTACCTTCTCTGCAACCTGTACCACTGTTTGTAGTGCCTTCCTTTCTGTAACTGTGCAGCTTCCAAACCACACTGTGAAGTTGCAGGTGAGGATGCTCTCTACTGTACCTCTAGAAGGTAGAGAGAATATGAGGAGGATGCTTAGCTTTTTTCAGCCTTCTTAACAGGTGGAGGCATTGGTGCGCTTTCTTGACCAGTTGGCTGGTGTTTCCTGACCACAAAAGATCCTCTGATATGTGTATACCCAGGAATTTCATATTCTTAACCCTCTCCACACTCTCACCATTGATCCTGAGTGCTGGGTGGTTTATTCTCCTTTTCCTGAAGTCAGTGATAATTTCTTTGATCTTGTTTACATTCAGGTCAAGGTTGTTCCCCCTCACACCAACTGATCAGAGATGCCACCTCCTCTCTGTATGGCCTTTCTTCGCCCTTTGTCATGAGCCCCATGATGGTGGTGTCATCAGCAAACTTGATGATATGTTTGGACTTGTGCTTGGCATAGCAGTTGTGGGTCAGGATGGTGAATAACAGTGGACTGAGTACACATCCTTGTAGAACCCCCATGTTAATCGTGATCCACTTTGACCTCTATAGTATCACACCCTCTGTGGTCTCAAACAGGAAGTCCAGGATCCAGTTACAGAGATGATTTTTCTTAAATGTGCCAGTTTTTTCTATCAACTAATCCTGAGTGCTGGGTAGTTTGTTTTCCTTTCCCTGAAGTTGATAATAATCTCTTTGGTCTTGCTTACATTCAGGTCAAGGTTGTTCCCCTCGCACCCTCTGTGGCCTCTCAATGAGGAAGTCCAGGATCCAGTTACAGAATAGTTTACTGATTCTTAAATGAGCCAGTTTTTTCTATCAGTTAATCCTGAGTGCTGGGTGGTTTATTCTCCTTTTCCTGAAGTCGATAGTAATCTTTTTGTCTTGCTTACAATCAAGTCAAGGTTGTTCCCCTCGCACCAACTGATCAGAGATGCCACCTACTGTCTGTATGCTCTTTCATCCTCCTTAACCATTCCTGCATTTGATTCTGATCAACATGAGGTTGTTCCAAGAGTTTTTCTTTACTTGCAGCTATATTTATGCATTTTCCACATTTCTTGCCTTTTCATCTGATCCTTCACCTTATATTTCTTCTTTTATATTTTTGGCACATTCCGTTGCTGCCTGAGTTTTATGTACTTCAAGTTTGATTTCCATTTCCACTTGACATCAATATGCTTCTGATAAGCTAAGCAGGGAAGTAATTTTGGACTTATTCTCCTCATGTTTTAAAACTTTAATTCACTATTTTTGGGTCTTGTGAGGTCTGCAGATGTGTATGCAGTCCTATGATTGCAGATCTATACAAGTAATCAATTTCATGGAGGCACATACCTGCTTCTGAATGGGGAATATATAGTCTTGGTATACACTGATTTTTATAAATCATTTGATAAGCATGAAGCATCCCTCTTGTTTTCCTCTCCAACTGATCCAGCACATGGTGGCCAGTCAATCACTCCAAAACTATACGTTAGGACAGGAACAGCAAATTGGTTTATAGCTGGGACTTTATTCCCAGATGTCAGTACTGTTTTTAGTATTAATTTTAGTCTTCTAAAATATTCCTTACTAAAGTCTATTCACATTTGTTCATGTTTTTTGTTGATCCTTCATCAGTTTCCAAATATTTATACACTCCCCTCTTGCTCAAGTTCTTTTATATCACATTCCTGACCCTGACTGATGTTTTCTCGGTGCTGCAGCTTTCCTGCTTTAAAGGTAGTTTTTGCACATTTATTAAAACCAAATTACATTCTTATATCATCTGAAAAAGTTTTGACCACTTGCAGTTGTGCTTTCAGTTTCTCATCTGATGATTTATACAGTTTTAAATCAACCACAAAAAGAAGATGAGCAGTCTTTACACTTTGTTGATTTCTGGGAGCCAAATTGTAGCCTTGACCTAATCTGTTAAGTAAACAGATTAATGGCTTAAGGGTAAGTCAAAAGAGCAGCGGTGACAAAAACCCTGGAATATCCCCCTTTGAATTTTTGTCCCTGGAATAATAATTTCTCCATTATCATGGCTTAACTGCAAAGTGGTTTGCCACTGTTTCATGGTCACTGTTATGTAATCGATCAGTGTAGGGTATATCTTATACATTTTTAAGCAGTCTTTTATCCATGAATGTGGAATACTGTCTGCCTTTCTTCTCACTTGTCTTGTCAGAATGGAATAGACAAACATGCATGGGTTATGTTTAAACAGCTTTATTATGTACAGACACATCAGGCAACGAGGTAAATAACTTTAACTTAGATAAACTTATAAACGGACTGTCTCTCTCATTCATATTCACACTCTGGCTGTATCTCAAAATGGCACTGAAGCTAACATGCTTGCTGTTTATATGCACGTTCAGTCCTTGGAAATGCTTCTTAAAGGTACAACACACATATATTCTACATCCTCTCTCTTTGAGAAATGAATCATACTTCATTGATGACATTGGTATGCAATAAATACAAGATAATTCTCTGACATGCAATTATACAAAACTAAATACTACATATAAATAATCACATCCAAGTTGCTATGTATTTCACATTAGGTTTAGAGATGCAACCATATCGGGTAATGTAAAATATAGAATCAGGTTTAGCAAATGGAACTGTCTCTGCTGACTGTTCAAACTTAGGGACATCAGGAACATTGTTAGGAATGGAAACTGGAGTCAAGACAAGTTCTGCAACAGGAACATCATCTGGATTGCTCTGAGATTTAGAGTCTGTATCATAGGAACAATGCTGCGATATTGGTTATGATACAGGAAGAAGATGTCTGTGATTTCTCCTGTACTCCACACCATCAGATTTCACAAGACAGGATCTCATCAACATGATAACAAAACAGAAAGCAACCAAGTAATAAAATGCTTAGTTTATTCACCACAAAATGGATAAAGCTTTCGGGAAACACCCTTCATCATTATTCAGAGTGCAATTAAAACATTCATTTTATATTGAAATGCAGCATAACACGTGATACAGCCAACCAATGAACTTAAATAAGTAATTAAATAATGCTAGTAAGTCATAGACTAAAAATACATATCCTCATAAAACCACATAAAACATATATAAAAACTTATTTACATTGCTTCTGTTTAGCAATCAAGATGGGTTTTATTCTTATCATATTATTAAGCCCAGGATATTTGTCCGCGTCCAGTCTAGTGATCCACCTATATTCCACCATCTCAAGTTTATTAATATCACCTCCCCTCAAACTTATAAATACTACAAAACTTTAAATTTAAAATCAGGCGATGAGCCCCTATCAATAATATGCTTAGCCGAGGCATTTGTTGTTACACATCTTCTAATGTCTGACTTATACTCAATAATGCGGTCTTTCAGTCGCCTTGAGCATTTACCCACATAGAAGCATTCACATTCTGTGCATGTTGCTAAATAAACTATTATTGTAGTATTACATGTAGCTTGACATTTAATTTCATAAATTTCTTTTGTCACAGAGTGCTGAAATTGTAATTTATCACAAATGTTTCTACAGCAACTACAGTTATGGCAAGGGACTGTACCATATTTATTTATTACTGTGGTTATTACATTAACATTAAAATCTTTATAGCATAATATAGCAATAACCCACGCCTGGGTGTGGGTAATGCTGGATTTACCCACGGTTGGTGTGGTTTGGTGATGAGGGCAAAGCTCGAGTGGCCAAACAAAGACAACTGTGGGTAAATCCAGCATTACCCACACCCAAAAGTGGATTATTGCTATTATACAATGACATTATTTAAGAAAAAAAAAGTTATTATTTTTCTTAAATAATGGCATTGTATAATGCCTCCTTGCTGCCCTTCCACAGCTGTCTGGTATTCTGCGGCAGTTCTGATGTACTGCGCATGCGTATGCTTATGCAGTACATCAGAGCTGTGGGCAAAAGCAACGGAGAAAGGAAGATCTCTGTTGCTTTTTACAAACTGTCTTGGTATGTTAAAGGAGTTTAACATAGCGAGACAGCTTTTAAAAAATCAACAGAGAATCTCCGTTGCTTTTTTTTTAAAGCTGTCTCACTATGTTAAACCCATTTAACATAGCGAGACAGCTTTAAAAAAAGCAACGGAGAATCTCCTTTGCTTTTTTAAAGTTGTCTCGCTATGTTAAACCCATTTAACATAGTAGGACACCTTTAAAAAAAGCAACGGAGATAGGAAGATCTCTGTTACTTTTTTAAAGCTGTCTCGCTATGTTAAACTCGTTTAACATAGCGAGACAGTGTGTAAAAAGCAACAGAGATCTTGTGTTCTCCGTTGCTTTAAAAAAAGAGTTATAGTAATGGAAAAAGTCCGGGTGACCAATCAGCGTGCAGCTTTTAGAATATTAATGGGGGGTTGTTGTATAATTCTCTTTTTTAAGTTCATGCTATTTCTATATGCAAACCTTGGTTTATTCATAGGTTCATAGGTAGGTACTAGGCTATTGGCCCTAGGGCCTATATAAGCCTAGCCAAAGGTACCCTGGCTTTTGCCACCCAAGAAAATTATTTTCCTGTGCCCCTGTCAAGCAGAGCCACAAAAGTGATCCCAGGGGTGAATTTCTTATCTTCCATCCAATCATCAAGATTTTTCTTGAAGAGTGCTAATGAGGAGCTTTCTTTGATACAGATAGGTAGATTTTTCCAGAGTATGGGAAGTCTCTGGGACAGGAATCTATCCCTCCAGCATGTTCTGTTTATTTTGGTGACAAGGTTTAGGTCCCTAGAGCATGTAGCTTGGAGGGATTGGGATTTCTTTAAGTGGAGCATGTCCAACAGCTCTGGGTTTGACATAGCTTTGTATGTTAGGCAGAGATTGCCTCTGAGTAGGCGATATGCGAAAGAGTAAAGCTGGAGTTTTTTGAGACGGTCTGCATAGGGCATCTGTTTGAGGCTGGTAATCCTCTTTGTGAGGTATTTCTGAGGCCTTTCCAGTTGTTGTAGATGTCTTGTGAGGTACATACCAAAAGGGGCATTGTACTCTATAATGGGTCTAATGAGTGATGAGTAGAGGGGAACAATGGCCTCTTTTTTCCTGGATGAGAAACCTTTTGTGATGAGGTGTGCCACCTAGAAGGATTTCCTGACTACTGTGCTGATGTGATTATTTTTTATTTTTATTTTTATTTTATTTATCATTTGTTGACTGGGAAAGTCTGACTAGGTTCCACAGAGCCTGTGTTCAGCGGAGGCCCGGGAAGAAATGCTCCAGATTATCAAAGGAGAGACGACTGTCCACCTGTGTCCCAAGGTCTCTTATCACACTTTCATTGTTAAGTAGACTACCGCTTATGTGGTAGTTCATGGGTACAGAGTTTTTACCAAAAGGGTTGACAATGCACTTTTTGGCATTGGGCTTGAGGCCATGGCTTTGACACCAGGCATCTGTCTCAGTGAGGCCCTTTTGTAGGATGTCCACATCGTTAGGAGTTTTGATTATGGCTCCTAGTTTGCAGTCATCTGCGAACTTTGTTAGCCAAAGACCTTCTGTGTTAGCCTGTATGTCAGAGAAGTAGATACCAAACAGGAGAAGACCTAGGACTGAACCCTATGGTACTCCACTTTTTACTGGTCTGAATTTGGATTTGGAGTCTGTTACTTTCACAGTGTGGGTTCTGTCAGTGAGCCAGTTTGCAATCCATCTTGTGACATAGGGATTTATGCCTAGTTTAGTGAGTTTATCTATAATTCCAGATTGGAAGATGGTGTTGAAAGCCTTGTAGAGATCTAGATAGGCTGTGTGAACCACGTTACCCTCATCTATGGCTTTGGTGACCACTTCAAAGAAGTCTATCAGGTTTAGGAGACATGATCTGCCTTTTACAAACCTGAACTGGGTAGGGTGCAGAGTTTGGAGATTACCAATTCCATTGTTTATAAGTTCCATGATGATACGTTCCATAGCCTTGCAGAGCAGGTTCATCAGGCTAATAGGTTGGTAGTTCCCGGTGTCCGTGGTGGCTCCCCTTTTGTGGAGTAGGGTAATCATTGCTGTGCACCATTCCATGGGCACAATGCCTGAATAGCCTGAATTGCCCAAAATAGTTGACAATTCAGGGATAGATGTTAGAATTCGCCAATTCTTTTGTATTACATTTTCTCCTTGCCCCGTCATAATATTATAGGTGGTAACATACCTAAGTAGAGGGGAAGAATTATTGGTTAAAGATTCATATTGCACTGCTTCGCTAAAATATGGGGGTGCTATCTGTAATCTATTGTCTAAAACTTCTTTCATAACGTTCAAAACTAGATCCCTTTTATAACATCTGCTTTTAAACTCCTGCGACAAAGTTTCCATTTGCTCTTTGTATTCAGACTTGTCGGTATTTTCTATTTATCCTCAAAAACTGACTTTTAATTATACCACAAAAAGTATGCCTACCATGCATGCTTCTAGCAGGCGTGTATCTATTCACTGGAATTTCCTTTCTGTATACACAAGTTCTTAACAAGTTGCATTGCCTATATAATTGAATATCCAAATATGAAATTCTTTCATGCAAAAAATTCATTGTGAATTTAAGAAATTACATAAATGTTTTTTGCTCCCCTTCTAAACCATAAAGCAATCATCCACAAAACATTGATAAAACAACACATTTTGTTTAAATGGGTTGGAGGAGTTATATATATATATATATATATATATATATATATATATATATATATATATATATATATATATTCACATTCCCACTGATTTAACACAATATTTGCATATGTGTTAGCCATGGGTGTCCCCATGACTACTCCTGCTATCTGCAGAAATGGTTGACCATTAAATAGAAAGACATTCTTAATTAAAACAATGTCAATCAAGCTACAAATATTCTCTATTTATCTGCCACTCATAGCAGTATTACTTCATAAAAATTCACAAATAGCATTTACGCCATAATCTTTGGGAATCACAGTAAACAGTGAATTTATATATTCATTCTTGAATTTGAGTTTATGCCATGCAAACAACTTTTTCAGAAAATCACCTGCATCCCTTATGTAACTGGGACAGAGAGTTAAATATTTACTTAAGATGTCTTGCACATAAATGGACAAAGGCTCAGTCACCCACCCTCTCCCTGAGACAATTTGTCTCATTGGTGCTTTAATGATAGATTTATGAAGTTTCGCTATACCATATATCACTGGGATTATTGGACATGACACTGTAAAATAGTTGAAGAGATCTAATGAAATATCACCTTGTAACTGTAAATTATAGATTAACCTATTTGCTTCTGTAATATTGATTTCAAGGAAGTTAATTCTTTTAAATGTTGTCTCATCCAACAAAAAATCATTCATTAACTGAATGTATTCTGACTTCTTAAAAAGAACTATCGCACCCTCCTTATCAACTTGTTTAATTATAATATTATTTTCATGCATCTCAATCAGTGCTCTATATTCCTCATATGTTAAATTAAAAACTTTACATTTTCTATTACTTGACCGTATAACTGCCTTAAATCATCTTCACAGGCAAGCATAAATGCATTTAATATCAGACAATTAATAGGAATAAAAGTACTAGACTTCTTATGTGTAAATATCTGATCATTCACTGTATCACTAAAAGTTAATTTCAGGCTTACATTTCTAATGAACATTCTTAGGTCAGTCAGTGCATCTATGATGGTATCCTTCCTAGTTGTTATGAACTGTAGACCTTTGTTAAGTAACCTCTCACTAGCCGCTGTTACAATAAAGTCTGATAGATTCAAAAAAGAACCTATATGCTTACTTTCTATCATCTGCAACCTTGTTTCTTGTGGGTTAACGGGCTGTCATTCTTTATCTTTATTGCATAGGAATTTGCTTGTTGCTGCAAATGGTCCCGGGATTGCGGTCATTTCATCACCTGTACTTTCTCCACTAATTTCATTGCTATAGGTTTTGTTAATTTGAAAAAAACTCACCACTCTGTGAGTTTGAAGGCATGTTTGTGGATGCCAACAGAGTAGACAAAGCTAACATTTTGGGAGGGCTTTGCCTCGCTAGTTGTCTGCTATCTGCTTGAGGATTAGCTGACTCACTCGCTTCATGTATCTGCACATCTCCATTGGTCTGATGCAGTATAGGAGATACCTTTGCAGAGTTGGTTGCACTTAGTGCACACCCTTCAATACTATAGGACGGCTTGTCAATTGCAGGTTGCTCATTGGTTGAAGACTGACTGTTATCAGCACATGCATCTAACTCATACATTGCACCCTTTCTCATACGAGTATTTGAATTAATATGTAAGATTTTAGACTCATTTGGCCAAGAAAAAATATGGCCAAGATTGAAATCATTTACATCTCTGGATAATTTACACTGCTTTGTGGCCTCAAGTTCTTCTCTAGAATATTAAGTCTATCAAGCATTTGCTGATAGAGAGCAGCACAGTGACCAAATGCTGATGAACTAGTGATCTTATTTTCAAGGCTAATTATCTCATCAGATAGCCCTGATTCTATGTCCACAAAGAACTGATTCATTAAAAGCATATAGTCCATACTTAACTTTAAGTTCAACTGCTGCCATTTCTTTAATAACACTGGGCATGCATTTGCATACACCAGCATTTCAATATCCGCAAACCTCTCTGCACTACATTAAGCTCCAAATAAGCTGAAAAGCTTAGTTGCTCCCATTGGAGCTTCATAAATGTTTGAACCTTTCTTTCATGTTTAGTTATCAAGCTGTTCAAATTATCAGTCTGGGAGGCGGCTCCTATATTAGTTTCATTTTAAGTTCTCATTTGAGCCAACAGAGGGTTGCCTGATAGCAGTAATAAAGCACAAACAGAATATAGGTGGATCACTATACTGGAAGAAGACAAATATCCAGGGCTTAATAATATGATAATAATAAAACCCATTTTTATGTGTTTTTTTATATATGTTTTTTGTGGTTTTATGATGGTGTATTTTTAGTCTATGACTTACTAGCATTATTTAATTACTTATTTAAGTTCATTGGTTGGCTGTGTCACATATTATGCTGCATTAAAATATAAAATGAATGCTTTAATTGTACTCTGAATACTGATGAAGGGTGTTTCCTGAAAGTTTTATCCATTTTGTGGTGAATAAACTAAGCGTTTTCTTACTTGGTTGCTTTCTGTTTTGTTATTGTATTACTCAAAGGCATCTGGTGGACTTAACCATGGTTGGGTCATGTATTTAGCATGATCTTCCATCAACATCTCATCTCTGTAAGGAAAATAAGGTTGTATTTCAGGTGGTACACTAAATTACTTTGATGGCCATCCTACCTAGATATAGTGGTTGAGCTTTTGCAAAACAGTATCAGTCTTTGTATGATCTCTCAGCTCATTAAGTCTTGTGGTCAAAAAATTACCCGCTTCCATGACATCAAAGTTAAAATTTTCTGCATCAAGCTGTTCCGTTGCATTTCTGCGCAATCTGGATAAGGTAAGGTATCAGCCAGATAAAGAAGTGTGCCTTTTGTATAGACCATTTTGAAGTTGTAGTTTTGTAACTTGAACATCATTCTTTGTAATCTTGCTGGTGCTGAAGGCATAGGTTTCTTTTAAATAGTAACTAAAGTTTGATGGTCAGTTTCAATCTGGATATCTCAACATTAAATATAATCATGAAACTTGGAACATGCAAACACAATTGCCAAAAGTTCCTTCTCGATTTGCGCATATTGTATTTCAATATGGATAAATGTTCTAGATGCACAGGCTACCGGTCTGCCCTCATGAAGAAGAACAGTGCCTAGACCAAACTTTGAGGTGTCACAGGAAAGAGTAACTAGTCTGTTGACATCATAGTATCTTAGTGTAGGTGGGCTGGCAATGTTTTGCTTAAGATCATCAAATGCTCTCTGGTGCTGTTCTAGCCATGACCATACAACATTTTTGCATGCTAGCTCTCTTAAAGGCAATGTCAATTCACTGAAGTCTGGTATAGACTTCCCCAGATACTTAGCCATACCAAGAAAATGCTGTAGAGCTGGAACATTATCTGGAGAGGACATCTCAAGGATAGCTGCTTGTTTAGATGGGTCTGGTCATATCCCAGCAATAGTAAACAAATGATCTACATATGTGACTTCTGGTAGCTGGAATTTACACTTTAAAGGATTGTGCTTCAAAGTCACTTCATGTGCTCTATCCCACACTTTCTTGAGGCTTCTGTTAGGCTCAGCTTCACCAGTGCCTCTGACTAATAAATCATCTACTATTATGGCACAGGGATAACCTGAAAAGATCTGTTCCACTGCCCTCTGGAAGACTTCACTTGCAGAATGTATTCTAAATGGCATCCTAAGAAATGTATAGCTTCCAAATGGGGTACTAAATGTAGTCAGTAGTGAAGATTTGCGATCAAGCATCACTTGCCAAAATGAACTATTTGCATCCAAAACAGAAAATACAGTGGCATTCAGTACTAGAACTGTGACTTCTTTGACTATTCACATGGAGTGATGAGGTCTTGTCAATGCCTTATTCAAGTCTCTTGGGTTGATACATATTCTGATTTAGTCTGAACATTTTTTATGAGTTGTTGCCATAGACAATACCCATTCAGTTGGTTCTGTAACTGGACAAATTACACCTTGTTGCACCATTTTATCCAATTCTGCTTTAACTTTGTTCTGCATTGTTAATGGAATTCTACTTGCCGGTCTGACCACTGAACTGACCTCTGGGTCTAACCTCATAGAATACAAAACTGGAATCTTGCCTAGTTTGTCATCGAAAACATTAACATATTCTGAGAAAATAGTATCAGTGAAAATGGAACTGGGACATGTGATTATGTGATGAACGTCTTTAGAAAGAAAAGCAAGTCCATGCTCAAACTGTCTCAGAGACCTAGTGATGACTGCACAGGTCTTCAAACTATGTATAACAACAACTTGTAACTGTTCCTGGTCAAATAACATGGAAGCACTACTCAGCCTTTGGTTTGAATTTCTTCAGCTCCATATGCAACAAGTCTTGCACAACTAGCCACATTAAGTTGTTCACCAGCTCTTACTTTATTAAATGTTTCTGCTGACATCATATTACACTTTGAACCAGTATCTGCTTTGAACTCAATGGGTTTAGCATGGATCTGGATAGTACAAAAATCAACTGCATTGACATTTTCACCAATTACTGATACACCATCTGCATAGAAAGCTGGCTGTAACCCTACTTGATCAATCTGCTTTTTTGAGTGATCTTTCTTTGTAACTGAGCGAGGATTACTTGACTTGCAAAATTTTTGAAAATGATTCAATTTTTTACACTTGTGACATTGCCGACCAAATGCTAAACACTTTTCTCTTTTAGACTCATGGTTGGCACCACAATTATACAGTTAACAATAAAGCTTGACTTGGGTTTTGTTGATTCACCCCTTTGCTGTACTGAGCAGTGTTTGTTCTGCACTGAACATGTTCCTTTAACTGAACTGGTCCTGGAACTTGCTAGAAAACTTTGGGTTTTCCCTGGGGAGCCTGCAGGGGTAGCAGGTGTCACATGCCTAGGCGTGTTTCTATTTGCTGCGTGTTGCATGCTGTCTACATTTGCTCTGGAGCCTGTTGAAACCACACTCTTGTCAGTTTCAACCATACTTGTGTGCCTTTCTGAAACTTCATGGATTTGACAAAGCTCAATAGCCTTGCTCAACATTAAGTGTCTGTCACGAAGCAAAATCTTTCTCACAGCAAGACTATTGATACCACATACAAGCCTGTCCTTTATTAACTCATCTTTTAAAACAACAAATATGCAAGTTTTAGCTTTGTTTCTCAAGTCAGTGATATAAGCTGCAAATATTTCTCCTGGCCTTTGGTCTCTTGTGTAAAACAAATGCCTCTCTAATGTAACATTGGTGAGGGTGTTACACATTTCTCTTAATTTATGCTTCAAACACTCAGGATCTTCCCTTGATTCAGCCTGAATAACAATATGATGATTTTCACCTTCACCTTTATACACTGCTGGCGCATATACAAATGAACGCTCTCTATCAATAGCTTCTGACCCAGCTAGGTTTAGCAAAATTAATGCCTTGGTGCGTGCATCTTTATCAGAATAAGCTGCTTGTATAATAATATAATACTCTTGCTCAAATATTCTCCAATTCTGTGCAATATTCTGATCAAATACAAGTGGTGAGGGCTTTCAAAATCCATCTGCCATGCCAGCAACTTATAGTAAAACACAATGCAATCCAAGTCCACTTGTAATTGCATGAAAACACACACACACACACACACACACACACACACACACACACACACACACACACACACACACGCACACACACACACACACATACATATATATGCCAGAAATTTATGCCAGTACTTGTAACTATGCCCGATAGCACAGTAAGTCTTTTGTAACTGAACTCTGCAAAATACTACTGAGTAACTGAATTCTGTGAAATACTTTGTGAAATAAATCTCTTGGGCACTATAATACTCATGAAATGAATGTAATGTAAAGTCATTTATCATCATTTTAAGAAACAAAGTAACTGCACATTGCAGATAAACTGGGCAGCAGAAGAAGCTCAGAGTGAAAAACATTTCAAAGTAACTGCACTTTGCAAATAAACAGTAGACAGCACACTGAAACACTTCCAAAATGGCTGTACTTTGAAAAGTAATTCTTTACAGTGCAAGAAACTCTTTTTGTAATGGGGGCACCTTATGAGTAGACACACCCAGCACAAGAAACTTTTCAAAATGGCTGTATATTGATGAAATAGTCTTTGGAATAAATGCACAGTAATGAACACACACTGTAAACACTTTTACATACTTTGCAATGCCTTGAATAACTCTAGTTATGCTATTCAGAGCTTTAGTTAATGTGAAATATCTGTTTAAGCCAAAACACTGTAATTTGCCAAAAAATATGCAGTTGCCTTGCTTTATTTATGCTTAATATGCCCTTTTTGCCCTTTATTATACTCCTTTTGCCTATTTAATCTCTTTTCTTGTGCTTGTTTTACTCTAAACATGCTCGTTTAGCAATTCCGAGGTGACTCTGAACCTCTTATGTACTGTTCTAATAATCTTTTTAATAAATATCTTAACATTGAACATTTCACTTAATTAACAAACTTTTTATGCCTCTTTGCTTAATAAACATTTCTTTACTATTTGTTTACTTAGTAATGTGTTTTTCGCCCTTGCAATGCTCCGTTTTATCTTTTTTAATGAAATAGTAATCCGTGCAAGCTTTCATTACCTTTACTTATTTCTGGCCCATTTTTGCTCTTGTTTCTTTTATTCTGCCTTTAGTGTTGCTTCTGCACCTCGTGTCTCTGAAAAGCACTCTCTGGAATCCCAGTTCTGGCACCATGTTGTTCGTCTCACTTGTTTTGTCAGGACGAAATAGATGAACAGGTGTGGGTTATGTTCAAACAGTTTTATTATGTACAGACACATCAGGAAATGAGGTAAATAACTTTAACTTAGATAAACTTATAAACAGACTGACTATCTCTCTCATTCATGTTTACTCTCTGGCTTTACTCTCAAAATGGCACTGGAGCTAACATGTGCTTGCTATTTATATGCACGTTCAGTCCTTGGAAATGCTTCTTAAAGGTACAACACACATTTGTATATCCTACACTATCAGATGCTTTTTTGTAAACTATTCATGCTATGTTTTGATTCTTCCCCTTTTTTACAGTTCTGCATAATGACTTTATTTAAAAGCAAATGATCTTTTATTCCATATGTCTTTCTTTTGTTACCTTTTTGTTCTATTGCCATGATTGAGTTTTCTTCTAAATGACAATAATCTCTGTCAGCATCAATTCCAGTATACAGTTTACACGTCATCGGAAGGCAAGTTATTGGTCTATAGTTTTTAGAATAACTTGAAGGTTCGCTTTTAGGTAGGAGTGTTGTCTTTCCTGTTATCCAGGTTGGTGTCTGTTAGGGTGTGCATAGAAATAGTTCTTACTCTTGGCTAAATCTTCATGTAAGGATATCAATACTTTTAGCCAGAAGTTAGGTAATGCATCTGGGCCTGGGGTTTTCTATGTAGGAGCTTTTCTTAACTTTGTTTCAATTCCTCTGACTGTTCCTTCATCGCATTTCATATCCTGTACCTTTGAACTTATAGATTCATAGATTCATAGATCTTATTCTTTAATAACTAATAGCTTATAACTTCTTATTCTTTCTTTTACTTTTCTATCCATTTAGCATCTTTGTTATGTTCTACAGGATATTCATAAATACTTCTCCAAAATGTATCTAGTTCTTCCTTTTTTAGTGGTGTTTTGATTCCTTTTGTCTTATTTCCCAATTTTCTATAAAACTTTTTGGGTCATCAATGTGGGACAGAACCCACACTGTAAAAGTAGCCAACTCCAAATCCAGCTCCAGACAAGTGACAAGTGGAGTACCTCAGGGTTCAGTTCTGGGACCGTTCTTGTTTGGCATCTACTTCTCTGAAGTACAGGCCAGCACTAAGGGACTCTGGCTAACAAAGTTCGCAGATGACTGCAAACTGGGAACTATTATTGAATCCCCAAATGATGTGGATATTCTACAAAAAGGCCTTACAGAAACAGATGCTTGGTGCCAGAACCATGGGCTCAAGCTCAATGCCAAGAAATGTGTAGTTATCCCCTTTGGGAAAAAAAACATGTACCTGTGAATTACCACATAGGTGGCAGTACACTAAACACCAAAAGTGTGATAAGTGACTTAGGGACACAGGTGGACAGTGGTCTCACCTTCGATATCCACATCACCACAACAGTCAGAAAATCCTTCTATGTGGCATACCTCATCACTAAGGGGTTTTCATCCAGAAAAAAAAATGTCATTGTCCCAC
Source organism: Protopterus annectens (assembly GCF_019279795.1). Taxonomy (NCBI): domain Eukaryota; kingdom Metazoa; phylum Chordata; order Ceratodontiformes; family Protopteridae; genus Protopterus; species Protopterus annectens. The sequence goes on from NC_056726.1 coordinate 1,441,021,717, forward strand.
TGTATTCATCCGTCATTAGACCCATTATAGAATACAATGCCCCTTTGGTATGTACCTCTCAAGACATCTGCAACAACCGGAAAGGCCACAGAAATACCTCACTAAAAGAATCACAGACCTAAAGCAGATGTCCTATGCTGACCATCTAAAAATACTCCAGCTATACTCTGTCGCCCATTGTCTACTCAGAAGCGATCTCTGCTTAACATACAAGGCCATGTCAAACCCAGAGCTGTTGGACATGCTACACTTAACGAAATCCCAATCCTTCAGAGACACATGCGCCAGGGATCTAAACCTGGTCATCACAATGAACAAAATATGCTGGATGGATAGGTTCCTGACCCAGAAACTCCCCAGACTCTGGAATAGACTGCTTATATATGTCAAGCAGAGCACCTCTTTGGCCCTCTTCAAACGGAAACTTGACAATTGGATGGGAGATGGGAAATTCACCTCGGGGATCACGTCAGTTGCCCTGCTAGACAGGAGTCCAGGGAAGTAAATATTCTGGGAAGAAATAGCCAAGGAATTGTTATGGCTAGGCTTGTATAGGCCCTAGGGCTGATAGCCTAGTACCAACCTTCTCCGCAGTACCCACCTCCCAACCTTTGAACCTATGAACCTATGAATCAATAAATTCCTTATTTTATACTTTTCTTTTATATTTATCTGCATGTCTTCTAAGTTTTTCTGCCTCTGCTGATATTTTTAGTTTATTATTTGCGATCCTGTATGATAGAGCCTGATTGGTTCTGATACTGTGCATTGCTTTTATCACGGCTATCTTTTTGAATATTTTTGTTGATCTGTTCCTCCTTCTATACTCTTTTCACAGTGACACTTTTTGCCTTAACTATTTTATAGTTTTCTCTATTCAGTACTTCCATGATGGCATTTGATCTCTCTCCTTCCTTTCCCTTACTGCCCTGATTTTTGTAGTAAGACTTTATCCTTAACATCCTAAACATTCATGCCCCCCTAAGATATGCCAGAGTCAAGACCAAATGCTCCCCCAGGTTACAAAAAAATACCCAGCAACTTATAAAAATTAGAGACAAAGCATGGGAACAATGGCGCCAAACCAAAACACCTTCTGCTAGACAATCCATCCTTGAATTACATAACAAGGTAAAAAAGCTAACAAAAACAGATAAAACCCTTTACTATCAGTCCACCCTAAACTGCTCCCATCAAAATCCCAAACACTTCTGGTCCACAATAAACTCTGTAGTCCACCCAGGTAAAATCGGCACCCCCCCCCCCCCAACCTGCCATCCCCTCCTCCTCCAGCAGTATAACCAGGGTTGCCAGACATTCCTATTTGGGCGGGACTGTACCAGAATCAGCAGCCTGATCCTGAGTCCCGCAATGCTGGTTTAAATCCCGGGCAGCCTTCGCTTTGTTTTGTTTTTTTTTTTTGATTGGCCCGTATACCGGCATACAGGCCAATCAAAAATCGCTAAACACGGAGCTTCTTGTGTTTAATGCAGAACATCGCAGTTCCGCATTCAGCAGAAGTAGCTCCGTGTTTAGCGATTTTTCATTGTCCCCTATACCGGTATACGGGCCAATCAAAAAATCGCAAAACAGTGCTACTTCTGTTTAATGCGGAACTGCAATGTTCTGCATTAAACAGAAGTAGCTCTGTGTTTATTTATTTTTGATTGGCATGGGTGAATCAAAAAAAAAACCACAGAGCTACTTTTGTTTAATATTGAACTCTGATGTTCTGCATTAAAGACCTAGCGTGGAAGACCTTTTTTTTTTTTTTAGTCTTCACTTGCTTTTTTGTCCCAGTCGGAAATCTGGCAACCATGAGTATAACTGATGCTTTCAACACACACTTCACTGAAACCATTCTATCTCTAGTCAAACAACAACTCTCCTCACCCCCCAGCCTCACACACAACCCCAGCCCCCCACCCCCTCCTTCACCTTCTCCGCAGTACCCACCTCCCATATAAAATAAACTTTTGTCAAAAGTAAAGCCTACTAAACTTGCTGCTGACAACCTACCCATAGATTATCTAAAAATAGCTGTGGACACCCTAGCCTATCCAATTTCCATATTAATTAACCGCTCTATATCAGAAAGCTACGTATCCACTCTGTGGAAGATGTCGCACATCATTCCCATACACAAAAGTGGCTCCTCCACTGACCTTTCCAACTACCGCCCAGTCACCATCTTCTCCCCACACTCCAAGATTCTTGAGAAATGTATAAACTCTCAGGTACTAAACTATCTGTTAACTAACAATCTCCTCTGCAAAACCCAGTATGGCTTCAAGCCATTCCACAGCACCACCACCACCCTACTTTCCTTCACTGACATGCTCCTGCACCATACAAACAATAGCCTATACGCCTCTCCAATATTTCTAGACCTATCAAAAGCTTTTGATATGGTATCTCACAGCATCCTTCTCTCTCTCCTCACTAATCTCTCCTTTTCCCACTCTGTCACTAACTGGTTCCACAACTATCTCTCAGGCTGACAGCAATCTTTGATTTGGCATGATCAGCTCTCACCTCGTCTTCCTGTCTCTCTCGGGGTTCCCCAAGGTTCTATCCTTGGCCCACTACTATTCTCCCTATTCATCAACAACCTTCATATCTCCACCAAACAAGCCACTCTCATACAATATGCAGATGACTCCACTCTCATCTGCTCTGCCCCCACTTTTCCAGAACTCAAAAATATCACACAAGAATCTTTCACATCTGTAGAAACCTAGCTTTCCAATGCCCAACTTTTGCTCAATCTAAACAAAACCAAACTCCTTATCTTTCAACCCTCTAAATCTATACAGTCATCCACCCTCATCAACATTCAGGCCAAGAATAACACCATCATCTCCCCATCTGACCACACCAAACTTCTAGGTGTTGAAAGCGACAACAAACTCAGATTTGACCTCTACATATCTCTCACCATAAAAAAGTTCATAAAAAACTCAGGGTGCTTTATAGCATAGGTATAGATGAGCATAGGTTAGTACTAGGCTAACTGCCCTTGCGAGCCATTGTAAGCCTAGACAATTATCCCTTGCGAGACTCAAACCCTGCACCTTATGTTTGTAAGGCAAACACCTTAACCATTAGGCCACTCTCCCACCTGTAGAAACAACCAATACCTAACCTGCACAGCCAGGACCGCTATCGCCAACTCCCAGCTAATCTCCACCTTACTCTATGCCTCACCCATACTTACCAACCTTAGACAGTCTGACCTAAACAGACTAGAATCCTGCTACAATAAAATTGCAAAGTTTGCAACAGGCGCATCCTACTGCAGCCACCACTGCAACTCACTTAGGGAACTAGATTGGCTTGAACTCCCACAACTTCTTCATCTGAATCAACTCTCATTTGCCCACAAACTAATAAACCACTCCCATAATATCCCATCACTTCAAAACTTACTACAACCCTATACTTCTTCAAGACCCCTATGATCCAATAGCAGAAATTTACTTCTTACCACTAAACCCAAAAACTCAGCAGGTGAAGCCCTTTTCTCTTATGCTATTTCCAAACTATGGAATAACTTACCCCCCCCCCCCCCAATAACCAAACTAACTTCCAGCAGTCTATTCAAAAGCACTCTCAAGTCTCACCTAAAAATGCACTGGCTGTGCCCTGCCCAAACCCTGACTAACACAAATCCCAAACACTTAGTATAGCACTATCTCTCTTCTTATCCTATTATCAGCTTAACCCTTAAGTATCATCATATTGTCTACTTTTTTCTGTTCTTACTACTGTACTGTGCAATCTGAATGATATGTTGATTACTGATAGATCATCTACTAGTGTAACATTTATATTGTAAAATTTCTCTATTGTACATGCTTCTTATCTTGTACTTATTGGAGCTTTTCTCCTCGGGCCTCCACTGAAAAAGGACCTGTGTTCAGTCGGAATTTCCCAGTAAACAAATGTAATAATAATAATAATAATAATAATAATCTATTAATTTAGCTGCACAGTAATATTTCCTGTTTACTTCTGCTATATTGCATGATTCTCTGTGAACTGTCCTAATTACCATATTGATTTGTTTTATCAAACTTCTAACTTTTGGGTTTTATTGACTTCATGTAGTCTATTTATTTCATCGATCTTAATATGTCTGTCCATTTCTCTATTAAATCAAGCAACTAACTCTTCTCTTAGATCATTTTCATCTAAACCGAGGACACATTCTTTGCTCTCCATTTTCTGCAGGCATGCTACAAAAAGTTCCAGAGCATCTTCCTGCGCCACATTCTCTTCAGTTTCATCCTGTCTCATCTGTTGCTCTTTCACATGGGAACTCACTGGCCTATCACTCCACAACATTGATTGTGTCAGAGTTGCCACATTTTCCTGTTCCTTCCCTTGCTGTGCAACTCCAACTGAAATTTTGTACTGCTTTCCTGCAGAAGGCTTTAAAGTATCCCTACCAAGAATAATTAAAGTCCCTCATGAGTTTGGTATTTGGTTGAATGGTAAGGGTCTCCAGTAGGTCTAAGTATGAGCTATGGGTTTCATAGGACATAGAAGCTAGTTTGTTGTAGGTGAAGATAAAATTCCTTTTTATCTGTGAGAGTATCTTTCTTGGTATATCTCCCAGTTCCATGCATGTGGCTCCATTTACCAGCGGTTCAGTGCACTATTGTGTGCTGCCTTTGATAAAATGAACTGAATCATTAACTAAGAGGATTAATTAAGCACAGCAAAGCAAATTGTCAAAGATTCTGGTCAGGCATTAATAAACTTCTTAATCCAGGAAATACAACTACTCCCACACCTTCTGGCTTTCTGATCCCAGATGCCTTCAACAACTATTTCACAGTAACACCTTTCATATTCAACCTGTGTCCACATCTCTTATCTTTAAGCTTCTCAAGAAACTTAAACCTTGCACTCCATCTGCTGACCAACTCCCATCTGAATACCTACAAATTGCTGACCCTATTTCCATACTTATTAATAGAACTATCTCTGAAGGAAAAATCCCACCATATGGAAAATATCTCACATCTTTATCAAAGATCATGGAAAGATGCATACACAAACAATTTCTTTCCCTTCTACTACAAAACAGACTTCTAGCCAATTGTCAACATGGTTTTAGACCTTCCCACAGCACTACAACTGCCCTCCTTTCCTTTACTGACATTATTAATAATAATAAGAACAATAATCTCCTCTCCTCTGCACTATTCCTAGACCTGTCAATTTGACATGGTTAACCATAACATACTTCTTGACAAACTAAATCTCTCTATTGTCTGAGCTCTCAAGCACTGCAATGGTTTAGGACTATCTCCAACACAGGCAACAAGCAGTTCTATGGCAGAATAACCTATCTTCCTTACTACCAGTAAACATGGTGGTGTTCCAAAGGCTCAATCTTAGGTCCCCCTTTTTTTTCCTTTTTATTAATGACCTACATGACTCAACTTTAATCTGTTCTGCAAAAATGTTTCCTCACTACAATCCCTTACTCAAACAGCTTTCCATAAAGTTGAAAATTGGTTTATGGAACATTCCCTCCTTCTAAATCCCAAAAAAAACTTCTTCTCTTTTTCTCCTACTCTCAAATCTTCCTCACCTTTCTTCTCCATCTCCTCTAATAATGCCACCTGTATAAGCCCAGACATGACCATGACTTATTAGGTATTACTATTGACACAACGTCCTTAATTTTGATCACCATATTGATAACACCATCAAATCAGTTAACAAAAATTGGTACTCTCTACAGAATTAAACCCTTCCTTACCCCAGCAGCTAGAAAATGATCTCTACCCTTTTCTATGCCTCTGCCATTTATACTAACTTATCAAAAACTGTCTTAACCTCAGACAACTGTAAATCTTACAATAAAGCTGGTGACTCATTATTTTCAAATTAACCAACTCCCTCATGAAATAACCAACATTGACTCCAGATCTACTGATACCAGCCACTTCCTCATTTTGAATCCTTTATACATTTTACCTATTCTCTCTTTCATTTTTAATATAGGCAATTTTAGTAGCTTCCTAATCAGCTCTTTTTATTACTCTTACTTACTTTCCTGCTCACTCAAAAATTCTTTTTTAACCAGCTGTTTCATTTTAGTTGTTAACTACAATTTTAGGTTGTCTAGTCTGTTTCATTGTAAATGTTTGCTTACTGCCTGTATCTCCTCTACTGAAAATGGATATATGTCCAGCTAGACTAGCCCGGTCAACAAATGTAAAATAAAATAAAAAATAAATAATAAATCTTCATATGGCAAGTGATCAGATGTTTCCCATTCCACTGGCTTCTTAATTTGGGGATCCATTGCTCTATCCTGCTGTGATATTATCAGAGTTAGATTTTCTGCACTAAATCCTTCACTTCACAAGTAATGCATAAGCTCAGTTTCTATTTCTTTAACTTTACTAACCCACTTTTCTAGTTTTCCTCTTTGCTTTCTTATTTTTTGTATAATACAATTTTCCATATATGGATGCCTTTGCCTGTATTTCTCTTCAAATATCTTTGGCGCTGCTCTTCTTTACTGATTTGTTTTGTTTTCTACTTTGCATAAATATTGCATCATATTAAATCTCTGTTTCCCTTCCATGTCCATATTTCTTTTTCAAATGTCTCCTGCTCCTCCTGTTTCTCCTTACTTGCAGAACTTGCTGTTTCATTATGCTGTGGCATATCCTGTGTTAGAATTTCTACTTTAAATCCTTCACTTTGCAGGTATTCCATAACTTCAGCTTCATTTTTTTACTTCTACTTTACAAATATTCTGTTTTGTGTTCCCTATCTGTCATCTTATTTTTTTTATTGTGACATTTTCCATATCTGGATACCTTTGCTTGTGTTTCCATATCTTGGCTATAGGTCAGCTTCTATGTCCTATGAAACCCATAGCTCATACTTAGACCTACTGGAGACCCTTACCATTCAACCAGATACCAAACTCATGAGGGACTTTAATTATTCCTATATAAACTGGTAAACCTACATGACCCTAACTATGTAGGCACAGAGATTCCAAGACTTTGTAAACACAAACACCCTGGAATAGATAGGGCATACACCTGCTGGAGGTATAAAGATATTGGACCTGGTACTCACAAACATGGGAGAATTATGCACCCCTCCTCCCTTCGCCAAGTGTTGCGTCCTCATTGGTAAGGTCAGACCACAAAGCAGTATCCTTTGAATTAAAAATCAGTTCTGTATCCCAGTACACCTGTCATAATTAGGAACTGCTCCAAGGCAAACAAAATTACACAGATTGTACAACAGAAGAAAAAAGTCATAGCTAAAATAAGAAAGTGTAATACCAAAAATGATAAAAATGAACTGAATCATTAACTAAGAGGATTAATTAAGCACAGCAAAGCAAATTGTCAAGTAAAGATAGTGTCCCAGGCCAAAAACAACCATAAAGCCTTCTTTGGCTATGTCCAAAACCTCAAAGGCAGCACACAATAGTGCACTGAACCGCTGGTAAATGGAGCCACATGCATGGAACTGGGAGATATAGGAAATCTTCTGGCTGACATATTCAGCTCCAAGTTTACCCTCCCCCCCTCAACTGCCCCCAAGAAATACCATATAACACAGCCCTTCCAACTGTCAGTAAGAAGCAGGTCTTAAAGGTGCACTCTAAAGCCTAGAAAACAGCTTTAATGGACCCAAATAATATCCCAGGATGCCTCCTATATAGCCTAAAACTGGAGTCACTATACAACCATAACTTCAGAATTTACATTGTGCCACAAGATTGAAGGACCCCAGTAGTCATATCTCTCTCATAGGTTCATAGATTAGTACTAAGCTAACTGCTACCCCCCACTATGTTTTTCCTAGCAGCCAATTATCCCTTGGGAGATTCAAACCCTGCACCTTGTGTTTGCAAGGCAAACACATTAACCATTAGGCCACCCTCCCAACTCTTCACAAGGGTGGGTCATCAACAAATTCTAGAAAAAAATAAATCCATTAGTCTGACTAGTCTCTTGCACAAAGCCATGAAATGATTAACACTGACATATAAAATCTACAGACACTATGCTTAGCCCAGTTTACTTTTGTCAAAGGCAGGTCATGCTTATTGAATCTGGTGGACTTCTTTAAGAAGGTCACCTATGAACCTATGAACCTATGAAGGTAAAATGGTGCATACTGCCTACCTTGAATTAGGTAAGTTCTTTGTTACACATCCATGGAATTAGGCATAAATCCCCCTATGTAACCTGCTTGTTAGCCATTTGGCTTACAGATAGGACCCAGGGGGTTAAGACTGAAGAGAGCACCTCCACAAAAAGACCTGTTACCACTGGAGTCCCCCAGGGTTCTGTGTTGGGTCTGATCCTATTTGCCATCTATTTCTCAGAAGTCAATGCCTATATTAAGGGCCTTTGACTTACCAAGTTTTCAAATGATTGCAAGATGGGAGCAATTATAGAAACTCCCCAAGATACTAAAATTTTACAGGAAGGTTTACACAGACAAATGACTGTTGCAAAAGCCATGGCTTAAAACTCAGTGCAAATAAATGCATAACAGTACCTTTTGAGAAGCTGGCCACCCTTGCAAACTACCTCAGCAAAACATCCCAAAGAGTAGACATAGTAGTCAGGAATTTAGAGACTCGTGTAGTTTTGCAAACCAAAGATTTGACCAACATGTGTCTAAGGAAGTAAGAAAATAATTCTATGTTGCTCAACTTTTAAGTAAGGGGATGGCATCTAGCTCCAAAAAAGTCATCATGCCACTATACTCAGCTTTCATCAGACCCGGCATTGAAAATAATACTCCATTTGTTACGTACCTGAACTGGCACATGCAACAACTGGAACGTCCACAGAGATTCCTTACAAAAAGAATAAGCACAATGCTCTATGCAGATTATCTCAAAGCCTTATCCCTATATTTTGTTTCTTACCTACTGCTGAGAAGCAATTTATGCCTGCCATACTACTCATCATTGGATCTTGCACTGATGGACATTTTGCATACTGCAAAATGAATAGCATCAGAATTACTAGAGCCAGGAATTTAAACTTTCCTTGAGATTTAAATAGGCCATGTTGAAGGGACAGGTATGTATCTCAGAGAATTCTCATTCTCTGGAATAGGCTTCCCATCCATGTGAAGCAGATCCCTTCCATAACCCTATTCAAGAGTAACCTGGATCAGTGGATGGGTAATTGGAAATTCATCCTGATCCGTCACCTATGTCTCTGATGGACAGAAGCAGCAATTAAATCATGCCATAACTAGCATACACCCACTAAAATGACCTCTAAGGCAAAATAGCTCACATGATTTATTTGGGTTGTATGGCTAGGCTTATAAATGCCCCACTGGTCATTAGCCTAGTATAGACCGTTGAACCTATTACTGTGTTGAAGAGCTGTTATTATTTTACCAGTGTATTTTAGAGAAGTAGGTAATCAATAAGCAGATTTAGATCTTAAAGATCTCATATAAGCTACACAGCCATTTAGCTAAAGGACCTTGTCAATCCCCACCCTGATGCTTTACCTCCTTTCTCAAATTGGGAAAGGCCAGTTCATCTCAGGCTAATCTTGAAAGAACCGATCCAATAATATAAGTTTGGTCTGAAGAAAGATATGGAATCATATTGTTCAACCTTCAAGGGAAGCTGATTCCAGAGAAGGACCTTTTGCATATCTGTAAAACAAACAGCATCAGAACCACTAGATCCAAGGATTTAAAATTTGCTTGTGATTTAAATAGGACAAAGATGATGAATCTAATTATTTCATTATATTTATCTGCTGATGGTTTAGGTGTTTGGTACTAGTGTTAACTGAGTTGTTTGACGTAATAAGGTAAAGGATATCAAGGACCATCAGATTTCTAATGGCACAGTAAGTAAGGCATAGATCCCCCTCTGGAGTTAGATTACCCAGAGTGCTGGGTAGGGCTTCCAATCTCTCATGGTAACAAAGGTCCTAAGACCAGATATCTTTTTTGTTGGGAATCATTGTTGAATGAGATACATACCAAATTGTAGTGAATATTGTACTCTATAATAGGTCTGATCAGTGTAGAACAAAAGGGAATTATTATGGATCTGGGTGAAATACTGTTTCCTGACTACGATTGTCACAATATGATCAAATCAGAGCGATCTTTCCATCAAAGTGCCTAGATACCTGGCTATAATTTTGTTTAATAAGGATATATTTTCTGTACTGTATGTTATGGGTAATTTCTGTTTTCTAAAATAAACAATTCTGCACTTTCCAGCATGCAGTTTTAACCCCATTTTCCAAACATTGGGCATTAAGTAGAGCAAGTTCTTTCTGAAGAGTGCAGATATCTGAGGGTATTTTGACAGTGACACCCATTTTGCTGTTGTCTTCATATGTGGTTAACCAGTGGTCCTGGCTTTGGGCAGCTGCGGTGGTACAGCGGCTAGCCTTACCACCTCACAGCAAGAGGTTCTTCAGTTCTATCCTTGGCTGGGGTGCTTTCTGTGTGGAGTCTGCGTGTCCTCCCTGTAGTCACGTGGGTTTCCTCTGGGTGGTCCGGTTTCCTCCCACATTCCAAAGACATGCTGTAGGTGGATTGGATGCTCTAAATTGGTCCTAAGAGTGAGTGCGTGCATGTGTGTGCCTTCTGTGGAAGGTTGGGAGCTGGGCTGGCAACTCGACACCGTCAAACTCTACTGCCAATCATGAGCAGACAGGTGATCTACTGTGGCAACCCCTAACTGGGAAAAGCCGAAAGAAGAAGTGGTCCTGGCTTTCATTTTTGAGATTAGAGAAGTAGATGCCAAACCAGAGGGGACCCAGTATGAACCTTTGGGGGCAGTAGTGTATATACAGTGGGGCAAAGGGGGCAATGGTCCTGGGTGCAAAGTCTGAGGAGATGCTAATGGCCATCCATCATCCAGCTCGCTCTTTATTGCAATAATATTTTCTTTTTTTTTTTCAAACTAATATTATATTTGTGGCCTAACCTACTCTCTATAGCACTCTGTATGTGGTCTAAACTGTAGCAACAGTTGTAGCAAGCAGTTTGCTGTAGGTTAAATTTTAAAAAATATATATTTTTTTTAAACTAAAACCCTGAGTGATCTAGCAGTCTGTGCAGGGTATAAACTGTAGCAAGCAGTTTGCTGCAGTTTAAAAGAGAAAATATTTTTTAACTAAAACCTGAGTGGTATAGTACTCTGTGTAGGGTATAAACTGTGTCATCTGTTTGCTACAGTTTAAATGTAAAAAAAATATATATTTTTTTATATAAAGCCTTAGAGCTGTAGTGCTCTGTGCAGGGTATAAACTGTAGAAATTGTTTGCTACGTTTGTAGTAGACAGTTTGCTACAGTTTAAGTGCTTGGGAGTGGCACAGAAGCTGATAATTGGGTACTGTCTACAGGAAGCTAGTTGGAAGGACTTGCACAGGATGCCAGTTGAGCCAGCTATGCTATTGCTTGGGGGACTACACTGGTTATCAAAGCACTATTTGAATCATGAATATGTATATTTTTAATGAAGTGGGAATGTGATTGGATGTGAGAATGTATTGAAAGAGTAAGTGTCATTGTTATGTTGTTCTGATGAAGTCTATTTTATCTAGATAAAAGCGCTTAACCAGTTTTCTAAATAATAAACCATTGGATTTTAAGCTTGTGTTCTGGTGGTTCGTGGTACTTTTCCACAGCGTGGACAAGCATACTAATTTTATTTGTGGACTACGCTGTGGTTTGTTTTTGGTACTATTTGAAGAGGCACATACCACTCATGTAGGTTCTGTCTTTCAGGCAAATGACTTTCTATACAACCATGTAAAAAATCCATATTTAAGAATTCGGTTCCTTACAATTTCAACATGAGGTATGGTATAGAAAGCTTTTTGTATCAAGATAAGATGTACAAACCATATGATCACTGTTGAAAACTTGTGTAACCCTCTCTAAGAAATTAATAAGGTGTAGCAGGTATAAAACCCCTTTCATGAAACCAAATTTTTGGGGTCAAGCCTAATGACACTCCATATCTTTATAGATGATACTCATAGGGCTGATTAGTCTATAATTTCCAGTGTCAGGAAAGGTGAAAACAGTAAAATAATGGGGGACAAAAGACAAAACCAGGGATAGATTTGATTTTTATATACTTAGAAACTTATTAGAATAATAGGCTTTGCATTACTATGCTTTTTCTGGAGGCTACTAAGTATAAAATTCAAGTCTGTCATTAATTAGTGACTGCAATCCTTGGTTATTTATTCTTTGAAATCAAAGACAGTTGACAGCATCTGCATATGAAAATACATATATTACACATGCACACACACACACACACACACACACACACACACACACACACACACACACACGCAGATGTGACCACCATCAATTATAGTTACTTGTATCATTGCGACTGTACACCTCAAAAGTGTAACTGTGATCAAATGAACGAACAAACACATAAATTAACTGCTACACAGGAATATACATTCTCAGCTCACTGGTACCAAAATACAGAGGGCAACACACACACACGCAGATGTGATACCCATCAATTATAGTTACTTGTATTATTGAGACTGTACACCTCAAAAGTGTGACTGATAAATGAACGAACAAATACATAAATAAACTGCTACACAGGAATATACATTCTCAGCTCACTGATACCAGAATATAGACTGCAACACACTGCCTGTATTTGTTCCACATGCCTCCCAACTTCTTAGCTTAAGAATCAAGCAGACAAAAGACCAAAATCGAGCACATATATTGCCTTACAAACTTAGAAATTTGCTATAATAACAGGCATTGCATTAGAATGTTTTATTTCCTCTCCGAAACTCAGCAGCTGTCATTAGCAGTGACTGTATTCCTCGCTGATTACCCAGAAAAATACAGACTTTGCAAAGAACCGATGAGGCTAAATCAAAAGAAATTGTGTGAAATCAGGAACAGTTCAGTCAAACCATTTATGCCCCCCCCCCCCCCACAGACACAGGTACACTATAATAAATTACTTCCTGCATACTAGATAAGTGACATAAGCAGGACTAGTTAATAAATAAATAAATGAAAATAAAGAAATAAATAAAAACACTGGCTTCTGTGCTTTTACCTCAAAAATAATCCGTTACTCATATCATGTTCTTTCATTCTCCAGCTGTCTCACTCTGAGCCATTGACCTAAGTCAGCCTGTGCCATTAGAAATGGCTCCTTCTTGCTTCATACAGCAGCCCAATGAGCCACTTTTTTCTCAAGGTTCTGTCTTCTGCAGAAGCAGGAAGAAAGTACAATTCTGGAAGTAAATTTCCCATAACAGTAGATGTTCAAATGATAATCTCTGCAGTAGCCTAAGCTGAGTATAGAGAGGTTATAACTTCTTTGCTCTCAAGGTGATGCCTTTACTAATCAAGTGTCTACTGTAGTAAGGAAGGCTTTCTACATAGCACACTTGATTAGTAAAGGCATCACCTCAAGAGCAACAGAGGTTATAACCCCTCTATGCTCATCACGGATCCAGTCCATAATTGAGTATAATGCCCCATTAGGTATGTACTATACAAATCACCTGCAGCAATTGGTACAAAGCACCTGCAGCAATTGGAGATACCTCAGAGGTTTCTAACAAAGAAGATCAAGGGACTCCAGCACATGCTGTACACAAACCAAATAAAGTCCCTGTCAATTTACTCTGTATCATATAGACGTCTTAGGGGAGACCTATGCCTGGCTTACAGAGCAATCTCAGACCCAAACCTAATGAATTTACTGCATATCTGTAAATCAAATGGAATAGGGCCACCTGTTTCAGGGACTTAAATATGGCCTGCAATCTAAATAGTTCATGCTGGAGGGACAGATTTATCTCCCAGTGACTGTCACATCTTTGGAATAGGCTTCCAATTCATGTGAAACAGAGCACATCTATGACACTGTTCAAAAGAAATCTGGACGAGTGGATGGGGCACTGTAAAGTTTTACCAGCAATAGTGCCCACAACCATCCTGGACATGGGCAGTCATTAATAAATGCAATCTTGGGTACTAACTAACATTTTTCTGGTTACATTGGGATGAAATGGCTTGGCTTGAAATGACCTCCAGGTCGATAGCCTAGTAATCTCGTATGATCCTATGGTCTAAGCTATATGGGTTATATCCTTTCAATGCTATAACAGCTAGTCAGCTTCCAATGATTCGGGGTACACTCCATGCAGCTAAACCAAAAGGCAGCTCCAGATGAGCTGCCTGAAAAGACATGTTTTGGTGCTAAGCCCTTCAAGGTTTTCATGCTAAGTGAGAAAGGGAGCCCTAAGTGGACGTAGCTAGGAGGAAAACTAGTTGAATATCCACACTCTGGATTAATTATATACTTAAAATTAAGGGGAGTGGCTACTGCAGTAGTGATCATTTGAACATCTACTGTTACGGTAAATTTACTTACACAACTGTACTGAGTTCATCATATTGATCACTGCTGCAGTGGCATTAGCTATATGGGTAGATTTCCATAGCTTATAAATTTGGGAAGTAGAAGGGGAAGGGACAAGGAGCCCCTGGAAACTGTTCCTAGCAAAGCCCAACCTAGATGTAGAAAAGGAATCAGGCTTGTAGTGGTATGTGAAGGTATGTACAGAGGACCAAGCTGTTGCTCCTAGAATACTTAAAGAACCCAACCCTATCCAAAAAGTCACAGATGAAGCCAAGCCCCTAGTACAGTGAGCCTTGACTCTGACTGAAATAGTTTTGCTCTGGTGTGAATAATAAAAGGTAACAGCCTGAGACAACCATTTGGAAATAGTCTACTTTAACGCAGTTTGCTCCTTCTTCTTATGTTCACAAGAAATGAACAATTGATCAGAATATCTGAAACATTTTGTTCTGTTTAGATAGTACCTGATTTGTTTGTGGACATCCAAGGTATCAAGTATACTTTTTCCCTCATGTTGGGGTTCAGGAAAGAACACAGGGGGATGAATAGTATGGTTTAACGTTAACTCTAATATGATTTAGGCATGAAAGATGGATTAGTTCTCAAGGAAACCTTGTTTTGGTAGAAAATGAGATAGGGTTGACTCACCTAAACAGCTTGAAACTCAGATACCCTTAGGAATCAATAAAAGAGTTTTCCATGTTAAGAACCTCAAGTCAGCCTAATGATCTGGTTCAACTGGAGCAAGTGTTAGTTTTTCTAACACAAAATTAAGATCCCAAAGAGGAACCACCAGTTTTTTGAAGGCCTCCTATGCAAAACCCTTTTCAAAAACATTCTCACATAATAATGCATTGAAAGAGGGGATCCATGGCAGATATGCAAAAATGGCTGATAAGTGAACCTCATTAGAGGTGTATGAAGCACCATCGTGTAGTAACTCACACAAATATTGCAAAAGGAGAGAAACACTAGCCCTGAATGGGTGCTGGTTATGATGCTGGCACCAACTAGAAAACCTTTTACATTTGTTACTATATTATTTTTTAGCAGCAGGCCTTTTTGCATTCATTAGTACCTGATGCATATCCTTAGAAAACAGGTGCCTAAAAGGAATTAAGACTATACCATCCAGACAGTCAAATGAAGCAGTTTGGGCTCAGAATGTATCAAACACCCCTGTTCTTATTTGATTACATCCATTCTGTGAAAGAACTTGTGGTAATAGCCCCTAGCCATTTCCAAAAGAAGAGAGAAACACTGTATCCTGGGCTAGAAGGGAGTCACCACAGTAATCTTGGGGGATTCCTTCTGAATCTACGTAAATACTCTGATATCAGTGGAAAGGGTGGAAAGGCATACAGGAACATTCCTGTCTAAGGGAATGAAAAGACCTATGTCTTTCTGGCTTTCTTGCATGGACTCTTGGGCAGAATTTTGATAGTTGATGGTCCGAGAGGAGGCAAAGAGTTCTACATGAAGTGCTCCTCACAGACAGCTCAAATTTTGGAAAACCCCTGATCCAAATTCCATTCAATGAAGGTCGGCTTTTGCTCTGCTCAACTTCTCTGCCACACAGTTTTGCTGTATAGAGTGAAATTGTGCTGTAAACTATATACCAAGCAAATATAGCTAGTCTGCATATGGGGTAAGACCTTGTTTGCCTTGTTTGTTGATGTACAACATGACTGTGATATTGCCTGTAGCAACTACTAAAGGTCCAAGAGAGCAAAAGTGATTCAGAGAGTTGAGTGCCTTGATTAGAAAAAGCATCCCTTGTATATTTATGTGCTTGCATCTGTCCTAGTTGCCCCTGATACCTTCTACTTTGATCCTACTTGACACTGTCCCCAAGAAAAGTCTGTAGTGTCTGTGGTTACTGACTGCTTTGGAGCAGTGGGGGAAGGGAAGACCTGGATTTAGAGATATTTGCTGTCTCCACTGAGTGATTTCTCTTCTGACAAATCCCAAAACTGGAATCTGAAAAGATAATGGGTGTTGGTGTTCAGACCAAAAATATTTCTGTTTCCCATTGTATCTTTCTCACATGGAGTCTTGCTAGGGGTATCAAGAGAATTATAGATGCCATGAGACCCAAAATCCTGAGGTATTTACTTGCAGAGACTTACATCTGAGTAGAGACTACTTGAAATAGATCTGTAAAAAGATCTATTTATCTCCTGTCGAAGAAAAGGTCTTTGAACTGAGCAGTCTATCAGACATATGAACATATAAAAGCTGAACCAAGTAGACTCAAACCAATAACAAGTTAAAAACATGTTGCAGACATTTGAGAAACGCAGTCATGTGTGATGAAGTCAAAACAGCTTTTGAATGTTTTATTTGAATCCCAGCTATTATAACAAAGAGATCTCTCACCTGATTAAGACAGAGATTCTTGATACTTTGAAAAACACTCTGCAAAGTCATCTAACTATGGAAAAAATAATGTAGCCTGCAATGAATTATAACTGGAGCTAGACACTTTGTGAATACTCTTGGTTGAGTAGATAGTCCAAAGGTAGAGCAGTGAACTGTTATTGTGATCCAAACACACAAAACCTTAAGAAACACCTGAACTCTGAATGAATAGAGATTTTATTTTATTTATTTATTTATTTATTTTATTTTACATTTGTTAACCGGGGGTGTCTGACTGAGCCGAAAAGGCCCTTTTTCAGCAGAGGCCTGGGGAGAAAAGCTCGACAAAGAAAAATTACAGACACATTTAGTTATTTAGACATGATCAGTATACACACAAATTATGATGTGCCTTTTGAATCTATTGTTACTAGAAAACTTAAATGATTAAGAAAGGCTAACAGCTTGTGAAGTGACAATACTTTGAAGTGGGGTACTATCAAAATTGGTTTAGGAAAGAAAGCTCCAGAACTGGTCTACAGACATTTTATTTCACTGGCACCACAAACATCCTTGAGTAAAAACCTTTCCCAAACTGGGAAGAAGGAACTGTCTCTATTACACCCTGAGACAACATGTGTTGTAATAAAGGGGGAATAGAGGAATTTGGTTTGGTGGATGAGGAATAATACCCTAGAAGAGAGGAATTTCATCTCACTGCTACCTATAACCTTGATGACTAAACTTTAGGAGTCATATGTCCAAAACTATCTGTTGCCAAAGACAAAAACTGAGATTCAGACTTTCTGGAACTGATAACAGACTGCCATGGAGGGGTGGGGGGGGGGGTCATGGTCCCTTTTATAGTCATTCTGACTTGAATGATTGCTCTTTGTTTTGGGGAGTTCCTGTTTTTTTTTTGGAACCTCCTTGCAATTCCTTTTTTAAATGTCTGCTTACCATTTCCTGAGACATTTAGTTTATTGCTAAAATTAGATGAGTGGGCACAGAATCTTTTAAAATCTTTGAAAAAGGAGGCCTGAAAAATCTGAGAGCTTCCCTAAATCAGTTCACTCCTCTCATGACATTTTTGATAACCTTTGCAGGAGAGGTTCTAAAAACTAACTCTTAACCCAAGAGAATTTAAAATCTCATTTCTTACATCTTCTGGGAGGTTCCGAGAATGTAATCAGGCAAACCTCCTCAACACAGTACCAGTGGCCATAGCACTGAAAGAAGTATCTACAGAATCATAAACACACTCTAAACAATGGGTCGTGACCTATGAAATGATGGAAACTATACCACTCAAAGAAGATTTTTCTTCACAAGAAATAACTGCAGATAAAACATTCCTCATACTTTCACAATTAGTCATAATAAACTTGCATATATGAGCCTGACAGTTCAGAATTCTGAAAATCAAAGTTGTAGAAGCATACATTTTTTTTCTCCATAGATATCAATTATTTTACTATCCTTGTCTGAAAAGAAAATATTGGAATTAAGCAAATGTTTAGCAGCAGCTGAATTAACTAAAACTCTAGCTGCTGGGTCAGGTCTGAGATGAGTGCATAAATACTGAGGACATTTACACAATCCATGGCTTTTTAGGAGCAGCAGACTGACTATCAATAAAGTTGCAGTCTGTGACAAACACATCCTGCTATGCTGACTGCACTGGGGGATGTGTGAAGGTTTTGGAAATTCCATTTGTAATAACTTATAGCATTTCCTCCTGAGGAACTGAAAACACTAACACATTCTGGCAATAATTTAAGAGAAACAGAATCCTTCACAAGGAGATTCAGACACCATACTCTTATCTGAGTCTGAATCAGAAATCTGCAGAGAAAACCTTGCATCTCCCCTTCATTTTCCTGTCCAGATTAAGAATCTTGAATTTCTTCAGGAAAAGATTAATCCCTTTTTTCTTTTACTATAAAACACTTTACAAGAAGGATCAATAACCTGAAAAAGACCCTGGGCCAGACTTCATAAACTACTCCTGACTAGGGGAATTTGTGTATGAGTAAACAACTGTTTAGTTTTTGGGTGTTTTTGACAGGAAATTTGGGACAAGCAGGTTTATTAATGGCAGCAGCAGCTTTTCCTGGATGGGCACAATTTTCTGACTAAACAGGGAAATCTTCCCTGATGCTTCTCCTAAGACCAACAAGAGTAGCTCCCCCTTGCCACTGAGGGGACCCCAAGCAGCAGCAGAGAATACGGCTAACCTTTGGTCCATAGTGGTTGTATGTGCTACACCAGGGGGATCCAGTGGAAAAAGATGAATGGTCTGAAGAACCAGCTTTATCCACAGCAGATTCAACCACCTGCAGCTCAGGGAAATTGCTAGCCTGTTTTAGTGGCAAAGGCTGTTTGCCTTACTTTTTATTTCTGAGGATGGGAGAAGGATACACCATGGCACAGGCAGCTTGTTCCATGGCCAAGCCAAATGTGGTGCCTAAAAGTCACTTTTTCCCAGTTACAACACAGCAAAAATACTTTAATACACTTTACCAGACCCCAAAATTATAATAAGCACAGTTTTAGTGCAGAAAAAAATGGTTTTAGAGTGTTTTAAACAACTTTTAAACTGACAGGAAAAAAGTGCACTCCTCTTTAAAAATATAGCCGAGTCTCATGACAGTTAGTTAAAACACTAAGTTCTCAATAAAAACAACCTTCCTATCCAGGGAAGTAATTATAAACAATACATGTGGAAGGTTTTCCCCTAGAGGGAACTTATCTGCCCAGCAGTGGAACAGCACAATTAGACTGTCAATCCATGAAAGCCCGCAAAGGAGTGCTCTGTTTGGCAGCAGGAAATATCTGAATGGCTTAAGACCAAAATGTGTCTTCTTGGACAACTTAGCTCAAGCTACCTGTTTGGGTGTGGGCAAGGTGCTCTGATGCTTTTGAAGCTGGCCGGCTGCCTTGAAAGGATATAACCTGTATAGCTTGATCTACTGCAGCAGTGATCAATATTTTTTATTTATATTATTTCACCTTAATTCCAAATATAGGCTAATTGCACTTCATCTCAAATCAGAACAAAATTAAGTGCAAGAATTCTCTCCAAAGAATAACTATGCATAATTCCCCTAAATCCTTCTAGGCGGAGATGCACACTCTAATCCTAGTCCCACCTATCACAATGAACACAATGACAATCTCTCCCATACCCTTCTGTTCAGAAGCTGTACTGCCGTAGAAACAGCCTAAGATGAGAGAAGAAGAGGAGCCAACCCTAGAAGAAGTAAGAACAGCACTAAGGAAGATGAAGTTAGGGAAAGCAGCAGGCTCAGATGAGGTCACAGCTGATATGATAAAGATGCTGGGTGAGATAGGGGAGAATTGGCTCCTGAGGTTACCAATAGCAGTGTGGAGAGAAAGACGTATCCCAGATGACTGAAGAATAAGCATACTCATGGCAGTGTACAAGAACAAAGGGGATATCCACAACTGTGGGCAGTACAGAGGCATCAAACTCCTATCACGCTGCATGAAAGTTTAGGAGAGGGTGATTGATAAAGGGATACGCAGAGAAGTAGAATGTAAGATGGGAGATGAGCTGTTTGGATTCAGATCAGGATGCAGCACAATTGACCTGATGTTTGCACTGAGACAGATACTTTAGAAGGAAACTAGAGATGAGGAGAATGTCCAACTGGGCATTCCTAGACTTGGAGAAAGCATATGACAAGGTCCCAAGAAAGCTGATCTGGGCAGTAGTGTGGTGGTCTGAAGTCCCTGAAACATTGGTAGAATTAGTGCAGGCTATGTACAAGGACCCAATGACTCAAGTACGAATAGTGTTCGGCCTCACAGAGGGGTTCCCAGTGGGTTTGGGTGTACATCAGGGTTCAGCTCCGAGCCCACTGCTGTTCATACTGATGATGGACTACATTAGCAAACATGTTGGAGGGGACGGATCAACAAAGCTGCTGTACGCAGATGAGCTAGAACTTCAGCAAAGGATAGGAGAATGGAATGCAGATCTGAAGGCACATGGGGTGAAACTAAGCACAGATAAGATGATGGTAATGGCAGCAAATTTGGGAAATCAGAAGAAGCTGAGAATAGAGATAGAAGGGAAGATAGTGGAACAGCTAAACAGCTTCAAATATCAGGGAGAAGTAGCTGAGGAGAAGGGTAGTCTGAATGAAAAGGTCAAAGCTAGAATCAGAGGGGCAGCAGCCAACTGGAATAGAGTATCAGGTGTAGTCTATGACAGAAGAATGCCAAAGAAGCTTAAACATAAGGTGTACAAGACAGTGGTGAGACCAGTACTAATGTATGGCACAGAAACCTGGTCAGTAAAGGCAGAACAGTTGAAGAAGGTAGAGGTGATGGAAATGAAGTGCCTGAGAAGGGTGGTAGGATGCAAACTGTGGGACAGACAAATAAATGAGGACATAAGAGCAGAAGCCAAAGTAGCTTAAATTGCAGAAAAGATCAAAGACAATATGTTATGGTGATTTGGGCACATGTGTAGAAAAGCAGAAGACAATCTGGTGAGGAAGATTTGGGGCAGACAGGATGAAGGTAAGAGGAAATGAGGACATCCAGCAAAGAGGTGGATGGATTGTGTGAAAGATCTGTGACATTCAGGCATGAGTATTGAAGAAGGCAGGAATGTGGTACTGAATTGAGAGAGTTGGCGACAGTTAACACGATACCCCGACCCCATGTAGAAAAATGTGAAAAAGGGGGCTGATGATGATGATGATGATGACCCTTCTGTAACTGAACAACAGGCAGTCCCCAACTCAGATCTAATTTTTGCTGCAATAAATGTTAGAAGTGTAAGAAATAAAACTGCTGAACTACATGCCTGGATTTCACAACTGAAACTTGGCTTAACCCCAGCATAAACAACTCTGAAGTTATACCTCCTGGCAATAATATCATTCATAATGACTATATAAAGAAGAAAAGTGGTGGTATTGCTTTAATATTTCCCAGTACCTTCCATATTTCCCGCAAAGCAAAACAAAAATGCAGTTTAGCAGAGCTTCTTATTGCTTTCCTCAAAATAAACAGCTATAAACAAACATGTATTACTGCCCTTTATAAAAAAATATGTATTACTGTCCTTTATAAACAAATATGTAATACTGCCCTTTATAAACAAATATGTATTACTGTCCTTTATAAACAAACATGTATTACTGCCCTTTATAAAAAAATATGTATTACTGTCCTTTATAAACAAATATGTATTACTGCCCTTTATAAACAAATATGTAATACTGCCCTTTATAAACAAATATGTATTACTGTCCTTTATAAACAAATATGTATTACTGTCCTTTATAAACAAATATGTATTACTGTCCTTTATAAACAAATATGTAATACTGCCCTTTATAAAAAAATATGTATTACTGTCCTTTATAAACAAACATGTATTACTGCCCTTTATAAAAAAATATGTATTACTGTCCTTTATAAACAAATATGTATTACTGCCCTTTATAAACAAATATGTAATACTGCCCTTTATAAACAAATATGTATTACTGTCCTTTATAAACAAATATGTATTACTGCCCTTTATAAACAAATATGTATTACTGTCCTTTATAAACAAATATGTATTACTGTCCTTTATAAACAAATATGTATTACTGTCCTTTATAAACAAATATGTATTACTGCCCTTTATAAACAAATATGTATTACTGTCCTTTATAAACAAATATGTATTACTGCCCTTTATAAACAAATATGTATTACTGCCCTTTATAAACAAATATGTAATACTGTCCTTTATAAACAAATATGTAATACTGTCCTTTATAAACAAATATGTATTACTGCCCTTTATAAACAAATATGTATTACTGTCCTTTATAAACAAATATGTAATACTGCCCTTTATAAACAAATATGTATTACTGTCCTTCATAAACAAATATGTAATACTGTCCTTTATAAACAAATATGTATTACTGTCCTTTATAAACAAATATGTATTACTGCCCTTTATAAACAAATATGTATTACTGCATTTTATAAACAAATATGTATTACTGTCCTTTATAAACAAATATGTAATACTGCCCTTTATAAACAAATATGTATTACTGTCCTTTATAAACAAATATGTAATACTGCCCTTTATAAACAAATATGTATTACTGCCCTTTATAAACAAATATGTACTACTGTCCTTTATAAACAAATATGTATTACTGTCCTTTATAAACAAATATGTACTACTGTCCTTTATAAACAAATATGTACTACTGCCCTTTATAAACAAATATGTATTACTGTCCTTTATAAACAAATATGTAATACTGTCCTTTATAAACAAATATGTATTACTGTCCTTTATAAACAAATATGTACTACTGTCCTTTATAAACAAATGTGTACTACTGTCCTTTATAAACAAATATGTACTACTGTCCTTTATAAACAAATATGTACTACTGCCCTTTATAAACAAATATGTAATACTGTCCTTTATAAACAAATATGTATTACTGCCCTTTATAAACAAATATGTAATACTGTCCTTTATAAACAAATATGTATTACTGTCCTTTATAAACAAATATGTAATACTGTCCTTTATAAACAAATATGTAATACTGCCCTTTATAAACAAATATATAATACTGTCCTTTATAAACAAATATGCAATACTGCCCTTTATAAACAAATATGTATTACTGTCCTTTATAAACAAATATGCAATACTGCCCTTTATAAACAAATATGTATTACTGTCCTTTATAAACAAATATGTAATACTGCCCTTTATAAACAAATATGTAATACTGCCCTTTAT
Source organism: Protopterus annectens (assembly GCF_019279795.1). Classification (NCBI taxonomy): domain Eukaryota; kingdom Metazoa; phylum Chordata; order Ceratodontiformes; family Protopteridae; genus Protopterus; species Protopterus annectens. Next base: position 1,441,045,318 of record NC_056726.1, read on the forward strand.
AAACAAATATGTATTACTGCCCTTTATAAACAAATATGTATTCCTGTCCTTTATAAACAAATATGTAATACTGCCCTTTATAAACAAATATGTATTACTGTCCTTTATAAACAAATATGTAATATTGCCCTTTATAAACAAATATGTATTAATGTCCTTTATAAACAAATATGTAATACTGTCCTTTATAAACAAATATGTATTACTGTCCTTTATAAACAAATATGTAATACTGTCCTTTATAAACAAATATGTATCACTGTCCTTTATAAACAAATATGTATCACTGCCCTTTATAAACAAATATGTATTACTGTCCTTTATAAACAAATATGTAATACTGTCCTTTATAAACAAATATGTATTACTGTCCTTTATAAACAAATATGTATTACTGTCCTTTATATCCCTGTGGTGATGGTACAGCTATACTGGAAGGTATCCTGCATTGAATATCTGTAACATTTCCACAAGAATAAATATTATTAGATGATATTTATGTCAGTTGGTTGGACATAAACTGTAACTCCCCTACATCTAGCATGAACATATATGGTTTCACACAACTAATTAATAGCCTCACATATTATAGCAAGACATCAAATTCTCTATTGGACTGGATACTAGTATCAGACCCTAGCAAATGCTCCACCACAGGTGTAATGTCAGACTTCTCCCAATCTATATGACTAGACATCTCACACAACCAGTTAAACAGCATCTTTATAAAACAGCATGTAACCTTTCTAAATTTAACCTTCATTACTACACTATCATCTGTTAACTGGAACTTCCTAAAAATCCCCCCTTAAACAATGCTGTAATTGAATTCAATATAACGTTCCTCAATATCCTAAATAACCTTGCACCTCCTAGAAGAAGCAACTGAAAACAAGTAATGCAATATGGCTGTCTAAAAAGAGTAGAATGCTAATGCAAGATAGAGAAAAAGCATGTGAAGATTTGCAAAAATATAAAACACCTCAATATTTTGAAAACTTCAGAATGCTTTACAGTCAAGGGCGGTGCAGTGGTGCAGCAGTTAGCATTGTTACCTCACAGCAAGAGGCTCTCAGGTTCAATTCTCTGCTGGGGTGCCTTCTGTGTCTAGTCTGCATATCCTCCCTGCATTCCCATGAGTTTCTTTTGGGTGCTCCAGTTTCTTCCCATGTTCCAAAATCATGCGCCTGGAGCTTTTCTCTGCAATCCTCCACTGAAAATGAGCTTTGTCACAGTTGGACTATCTCAGTAAATAAATAAATAAAATCAGACTAAAAACCAAATAAATGAATACAAAACATATACTATATTAGCTTTTAGAATAATACTAAACACAACCCTAAAAATGTTGGACAGCCATTAAAGAAATACATACCAGCCAAAAATTCTACCCAAACTCCTTTCCAGATAACTCAACACTCAAAACCGCAAAGCAGTTCAACTGTTATTTCATAGCTAGTATAATATCTCTAACTAAGGATTCATCAGCATCTAATCCCTTCCCTGCCCAACAGCCACATATCATCACATCCATTTCACCTTCAAACCTGTGCCCACATCTTATATAAAACTACTCTCAAACAAACTTAAACCATGTTCTTCTTCAGCTGATGACCTTCCAAGCAAGTACCTAAACATAGCAGCCATTAGTATTGCTTATCCTGTCTCAATCCTTATAAATTGGTCTATCCAGGAATTCCATACTCCCTCTCTCTTTGGAAAAAGTCACACATTGTTCCTCTACACAAAAGAGGAAATTCAACAGACATTAATAACTTTAGACCTATAGCAATCTGCTCTCCTCTGCAAAAACTTGAAAAATGTACTCAAAAACAATCGATAGACTATCTCTTACAGGAAGAACTCATAACCCCTACACAACATGTTTTTCCTCCTTCCCATAGTACTAACACTGACCTTCTAACCTATATAGATACTGTCAATAAAGCTGGAGAAAATGACAAACTAGTCTCGTCCTTATTTCTAGACCTGTCTAAAACCTTTGACACACTTTGTCACAGCAACCTCCTACTTCAAATGCCCTCATTAGGTCTCTCTCAGCCCACCCTTCTGTGGTTCAAATTCTACCTGTCCAATAGGTATCAGTCAGTAAAATGGCACTCCATGCTCTCTCCTTACCCATCTGTCACTACTGGTGTACCACAAGGTTCTGTCCTTGGTCCCCTCCTCTTTACCATTTTTACCAACATGCTAATACAATACACAGACAGTTCCACTCTCATTTGCATATCTGACAGCATGGTACACCTCCAAAAATTTACTCAGAAAGCTTTAGCGGACACTGAAACATGGCTTTATAACTCACAACTCATACTCAACCAAAAAAAGACCAAGCTACTACTTTTTGCCCCAAATCCCTCTTTCATAAAAAAACAAAATGTAAACTCCTCCCTCTTGTTACTAGAATCATTGAAGTCATTCCTAATAGTAAACTATTAGAGGTGATAATGGATGATAATGTAACATTTGACCAGCATATACAAAATTGCATAAGAAAAACTCATCAAAAACTAGGGATGCTTTACAGAGCCAAAAACTTTCTCAGTGATGCAACTAAAACTGCACTTGCCACTACTTATCTCCTTCCCAGTCTTCTTTATGGCACTTCCATCCTTGGCTCCAGGCTTCACAAAAATTAAAACTTGAACAATGTTATATCAAAGTTGTTAAATTTGTGGCACATAGTCCTTTCAGAACCCACCACCGTACATAACTGAAAAGCCTAAATTGGTTAGAACTGTCACATCAACTAACATATACACATCTTCTTATGACCTATAAAATTATCCAGTATGCATCTACCTGTTCAGCACTAAAAAACATTCTACACAACTATGTTCCCGGTCGGACATTGCAGTCCCGTGATCAAAAAGCTCCTGTTTGTCTACAGACCTAACAAATCTGCTGGGCATTGTCTGTACTCATACAAGGTTGCTAAGGCCTTGAACTCCTTACCTGTATCCATCAGGTCTAACCCCGATCTTTTAAAACCACTCTGCAAGACTTCCTAGATAAAATCTGGCTCTGATCTTGCTCAAAACAAAGATAAAATATTTCCCTAAATGTGAACAAGTACCTTTTCATTCATTATACTGTCTTTTCACTTACTTCCTTACTGCTATCTAATTCTCTTCTCTGACCTTCTCTAAATATAACATAAGCCTGTTTTTTTTCTCACTTCATATTGTAATTCCTGCTTGTATTAGACTAACTTACCTTTAATTTCTCTACAAACTGACAGAAATTTCTCTAAATATTAAATAATTGTCATATACCCTGTATCAATTCTTAACCAAAGTTTTTATATTATAATTTGCTATAATTATTTAAACTGTGGATCTTTATGTTTTATTTTTGAAGATTGTATAATTATTTTTCTTGAAATGTTTTGTATTAATTTGGAGCTTTTTTCCCTGGGCTTCCATTGAAAATGGGCTTCTACCCAGTCATACTTTCGTGGTAATCAAATATCAATGAATAAAATAAATAAATATGGTGATCATCAGTGCAAGGTGTGATCACCTTATTTCTGGTGTGGAGTAGATGCAGTTCTGGGCTGTTTTGAAAACAGCCTAGCAAACACATTAAGCTGATTTCATCTTTTTATTTTAAATGAACCTTGGAATGTCTCTGATCACAGTAACGGTACCAGCAAAGCTAAAGTTACTTATTTCTAGTAAACGAGAAAGAGAAAGTTAAAAAAAAATAAATACATTTTTAACTGAGGGAGCTGCAGCCCAGCAAACAGTTCTACAAGTCGCTGCTGAAAAGGAATCTAATAACTGATAGGATTTGAGTGAGATGGTTTGTATTAGATATAGTTATAACTGGAAGTGACATTATATGTGGAGTGCATATTGCAAACCCGCTACACTAATGACAGACTAATATAAATTAAGCAGGGAAAATGAAAGACCCAATGAAAAATAGCTAAAACTCTAACCAGTAGTCTTTATTTTTCCAGAACTGCAGCAATAAAACCTACTCTCACTAGGACTAACCACTTCAAGTGCTATATGACTCACGCACCTGGCCAAAACTCTCTAAGTTTGGAAAGTGACTACAGACAGCAAATAAATGCAGCGACATTGATTAATCCACTTAATAGTATATAATCCACTTGAAAAGCAGTGCAAACTGTTAAAGACAATTCAATCAATGGCTGTAGCTTCAAATTCAGAGAAAACACAGTAAGCATGCAGTAACATGACAGATCCCACTCAGAACTGATTTAAATGACCAGACAACTGTAGCATAGATAGGGCAGGGTAAAGACAGCAGCTTGAAACTGTCCCAGGGGCAGAATGTTAGGGGAGCAAGATCAATCATCCAATCCATTATCCCAATCACTCTTAGTGCATACTGGCTTTTAAAAGCTGGTATTTTATTTGCGGTCAAATCTGAGCTGCAGCATTACATGTGTGGCTTGAACTGTAGCAACTACTTGTTACATTGTAGTAAGCAAGTAGCTTGGTACAGTGCACATGTAAAGTAAGATGTTTCTTTCTTTCTTTCTTTTTAGCAATACTAAAGAGCTGTAGCTGTTAGTGTATTTTTTTTTTTTATAAAAGAGAACAGAAAAGAGAACTGATTGGTTTCTCCATTTCAGGAACCTAAGGTACCTGATCATGGACTTTTTTTTTGCTCTTTAATTGAAGAGTTGGGGCAGGAGGCATGGAGTATGTATCTGGCCACCTGATTGGTGTGCCAGTGTCAGGTCCAAGGAACAAACTTTTACATTTGCTCAATTAGCATAATGGTTAAGGTCTTCAACTCCTATGCACAAGGTTCAATTGTGACCTCCAGCCAATGCCTGTTTGGAGTTTACATTTTCTCCCAGTGCCTCTTTGGGTTATTCCCACCTCCAAAAAACATGCTGAGTATTTCCATTTCAGATTCACAAAAGAATGGAGCTGTGGGCAGCAGCACAGATTCTACATGGTGTCATATGGGGGAAGAGTTGTATAAAGCAACTGCTTTGGGCATCTACTGTGGTGTATGGTATCCTCACGATAAGAGAACATGGATCATTGACTCCACACCATGGCAGGGCTAGCCACTCAACAGAGTGAAATATGGCTCTAGGTGATTTGGTTGTATTGACTTATGTTGTCAAATGGGCATGTGTATTTGCCAATGGTAAGTGGGTTGAGGACCTATCTGAGCTCAACCTATGCCAGTGATCCATGACAATGGTGGGAGGAGTGTATATGCCCCTATTGGCCAGTGTGTGCCCACCATAATGCCAACATGTCCTGGTTCAATAAGTTACTGGCTGGTTGGTGTCCAGTTGCCCAGCTTGGGTTACCTGGGATAGCTCTGTTGAGTGAAAGCTGGATGCAAAACCAATCTACCTGCTAAACATGAACTAAGAATTGATACACTCAATGTAGGTTCATTGACAGGATGCAGCTTGGAAGTGGATGGCATGATAGTGAGGAGGAGGCTGGACATTCTATATATTCAGGAGACAAGATGAAAGGCACAGCAGCAAAGTCACTTGGCTTGGGATCCAGAGTCTACTACACAGGAGGAGGACAGACTAGAAATGGTGTGAGATTTGTAGTGAGGGAGAGTCTTTAGAAGACAGTGAGAGGTATCATCAGAATTAGTGACAGCCTCAAGGCAATCAGACTCCAGCCTAATGACAGAGCAGTACTCATAATCTCATCCTATGCCACACAGCAGGGTTATGATACTGAGGAAGAGAATATATTCAGACAGCAGTTGCAGGACCTACTGCATAAAGCCAGACAACATGAATTAGTTTTGATAATAGGAGACCTGAATGGGCATATTGAGACAGCTAGAACAGGATATGATGACTGCCTAGGTCCATGTGGGTGAGGCAACAGTAATAAAGAAAGAGAGGCCATTCTAGATCTGTCTGGCAAATGGCTTGGTAGTAGCCAACACATGATTCAGAAAGAGAAACAGTCACAAGATCACATACAAGATTGGCCAACATGCAACTCAGGTAGACTTCCTCCCATTAAGGAAAGGGCACTGAAGTAGAATCAGTGATTGCAAAATCATCCCAAGTGAAACAGTTGGCCCACAACATAAACCTCTGGTTGCCACAGTCATCTGCAAGTAGTGGTCAGAGAAGGCTCTAAGGTCAACGAAGACCAAACTGAAAACCTGGAAGTTGACCAGAGAGAAAGCACAAACCATTCAAGGAATTGCTCAGAGCTCTAACACCTCAAGAAGATGAGGAAATAGGTGGAGTTTAAGATAATGGCAGCACCTCAAAACAGCATATGTGAGGACTATAGAAGAGATATGATGTTGAGCCAGGTATGGAAATAAGGTACACAGGAGAGCTAGTGGTGGAGTGCAGAAGTCCAGGAAATCATCAGTGGTGGAGTGCAGGAAAATGTGGGAGATAGAAAAGATGGACCAGGCTGTGAAGGAATACTGGTTGGCTAACTAAGAAGCTAAGAAAGGAGTTGCAATAGCAAAGAACAAGGCACCAGAGGCACTCTACGAGCTTCTGTAAAGTTAATCAGTAGATGACACAAAGAAATTATATTTGGTTGCAAGGCAAAGAGAGAAAGATAAAAAAAGATTGTTAGGCACGCTTCATAAGGGATACCAGCAACAGCTTGCTTACTAGTCCACAGGACACCAAAGGCAGATGGATGGAGAACTTCCAGCAGCTTCTAAATGAAGAAACCCCCCACAGAAGCTGTACTTCCCTAGACATAGGCTATGATGTGAGAAGAACAGCGCTAAGGAAAATGAAGTCAGGAAAAGCAGCTGGCTCAGATGAGGTCACAACAGATATGATAAAGATGCAATTTACTACTGGCATGTTGAATCCGCTTCAGTCGACCGATTAGAATGTTGACTCTAAATGTGGAATTCAGAATGCTGAAATGTACACCAAAGCAAAAATGAATACATTGACAACCATGGTTCGATGTACGTGACATTGCAGGAGGTGACGTCACTCACTTCCTGCTATGCAGATTAACATATCATTAAACTGTACAGTCAATGATACATTAATTCTACTATTCTGAAGGGGGCTATGCCCCCCTGCATCCTCATGTGGGGAGGTGTGCCCCCACACCCACTGCACATTAAATATACCAACTCTGAAATCGCACTACAGTGAGGAAATGGGCTAATTTTCAGTTCCTCACTGAACCGCAATTCCCATGCACAATGTCAAACCCAAATGCTTGACTTACACTACCTGTTCCCTGTAGTGTAGTCGATTCATTTGGGTTCAACATTCTGCCAACTTGGAAACTGCAAGTCAACCACATACTGTTCGACCGATGCAGTTTACAAGTTTTGATAGTAAACCTAAATATGCTGGGTGAGATAGGGGAGAAATAGCTCCCAATGGTACTCATGCCAGTTTTGGAGAGAAAGGTGTATCCCAGGTGACAGAGAATAAACATACAAATGCCAGTGTTCAAGAACAAAGGGGACATTCACAACTGTGGGCAGTACAGAGGTAACAAACTTCTATCACATTGCATGAAAGTTCTGGAGATGGTGATTGATAAATGAATACATAGAGTAGTAGAAAACAAGATGGGAGATGAGCAATTCAGATTCAGATCAGGATGCAGCACAATTGACCCGATCTTTGCAGTGAGACAGATAGTTGAGAAGAAACTAGAAATGAGTAAAGAGTCCAACTGGGCATTCCTAGACTTGGAGAAAGCATATGAAAAGGTCCAGTGAAAGCTGTTTGGGCAGTCCTACAAAGGTATGAAGTCCCAGAAACATTGGCAGAACTAGTGCAAGCTATGTACAAGGATCCAATGACTCAAGTGCAATGTTCATTCTTATAAAGAGACACCCAGTGGGAGCGTGTGTGCACCAAGTTTCAGCTCGGAGTCCACTGCTATTCATGCCGGTGATGAACTACATCAGCTAACTGGTCGGAGGAGACAGATCAACAAAGTTGCTGTATGCTGATGATGTGGCATTACAGGCAGACTCTGAGCAAGAACTTCAGCAAAGGATATGGGAATGAAATGCAAAACTGAAGGCATACAGGGTAAAACTGAGTACAGATAAGACATACAAATAAGACAGTTGTAATGGCAGCAAATGGTGGTGTTCAGAAGAAGCTGAGAATTGAGATACAAGTTAAAATAGTGAGGCAGATTAACAGCTTCAAGTATCTGGGAGGGATGGTTAAGGAGAAGGGAAGTCTGAATGATGAGGTCAAAGCTAGAATCAGAGGGGCTGCAGCCAACTGACACAGAGTGTCAGGGGGTAGTGTATGACAAAAGGATACCAAAGAAGCTGAAAAGTAAGGTGTACAAAACAGTAGTGCGACCAGTAATTCTGTATGGCATGGAAACCCTTGGCAGTAAAGGCAAAACAGTTGAGGAAGCTATAGGTGATGGAAATGAAGTGCCTGAAACAGGAGGTAGGATGCACACTGTGGGACAGATGAAGAAATGAGGTTATAAGAACAGAAGCCAAAGTAGCTCCAAAAACAAAAAAAAAGGTTAAAGAGAACAGCTCATGTTGGTTTGGGCATATGTGCAGAAAGTCAGAAGACAATCTAGTGAAGAAGATTTGGGACAGACAAGAAGAAAGTAAGAGGAAACAAGGGCATCCAACAAAGAGGTTGATGAACTGTGTGAGAGAAGACCTGCAACAGCCAGGCATGAGTGTCGAAGAAGGCAGGAGAATGGCACTGAATAGAGAGAAATGGCAATTGGCACAATGCCCAGACCCCATGTAGAAAATGGGAAAAAGGGGTTTGACGATAATGATGTGAAGAGCTGAAGGGTGGGATGCTAGTTCATTAGACTGGCACATGGCACTATTTAAACCACCTGTGTCTCTGCTAGACACAGCGTGTAACCCATTTGAAAAAGCAATGTAAACAGTAAAATACCTTTAATCAATAACTGCAACTTCAGATTCAGAGATAACAGAGTAAACAGCAGAAAAAATGCCAGGAGCTACTCAAAACTGATTTATAACAAGTAAGTATTTTAAGCACAATAAAATAAATGTTTGTTTCTGTTTAATGGATGGAATATAGTGTCAAACTGTCATAGCTTGTCCACAGCAGCTCAGCATTCAACATTTTTAGTCCCACAGGGTTCGGTCTTGGGTTCTCTCCTGTTTTGTATCTACTTCTCTGAAGTCCAGCACAACACAAAGGGACTCTGGCTGACAAAGTCTGCAGACGATTGCAAGTTAACTCCCCAAGTGATGTTGACATCCTACAAAATGGCTTCACTGTGACCAATGGTGGTGTCAGAACCATGGCCTTAAGCTCAATGCCAAAAAAATGTGTCATTGTCCCCTTTGGGAAAAACCCAGTTCCCATGAATGACCACATTGATGGTAGTCCACTAAACACAGAAAATGTTATAAGAGATCTGGGAACAGAGGTTGACAGCAACCTCTCTTTTGATCACCACATTGCCACTGTGGTCAGAAAGTCCTTCTATGTGGCACATCTCATTACTAAGGGTTTTGCATCCAGGAAGAAAGAAGTCATTGTCTCCCTTTACTCTTCCCTCATTAGGCCAGTCATCGAGTGCAATGCCCCATTTGGCATGTACCTCACTAGACACATGCAACAACTGGAGAGGCTGCAAAGGTACCTCACAAAGAGGATCCTAGGCCTTAAACACTTGGCCTATATTGACAGACTAAAAAAATGCAACTATTCTCTGTCTCATATTGCCTACTTAGAGGCAATCTCTACTTGAATAATAAAGCCATGTCTGACCCAGCTCCGTTAGAAATGTTACATCTAAAGAAATCCCAGTCACTCCGCACCACATGCTCAAGATGCCTCAACCACATTACCACAATTGACAGAATATGCTGGAGGGTCAGGTTCATAACCCAGAGACTGCCCATGCTATGGAATAGACTTCCCATATATGTCAAACAGAGCACCTCGTTGACCCTCTTCAAGAGAAATCTTGATGAGTGGATGGGAAACAGAAAACTCACCCCAGGGATAGCACTAGTGGCTCTACTCAACAAAGGCAATGGGAACTAAGGTTGGGTGGCATTATGCCAGGGTAATCCTATAGCTAGGGTTGTAAAGGCCCCAGGGCCATTAGCCTAGTACACCTATGAACCTAAGACAAAAATAGCTAACTGCTTCTACAATATAAATTAAATAGGGAGAAGGAAAGAGGCAATGAAAAACAGCTAATGCTCTACCCAATTAATATGTAACCTCCCAGAACATCAGCCACCTTCACTCTTACTAGGACTACAACAAAGGGCTCTACATGACTGATACACCTGGCCAAAACTGCATGTTTGCTGTAAGTCTCAAAAGTGAGTAAAACACAAGAAATAAATCCAGAAACATTGATTAATCCACTTAGCATATAAATCACTCGAAAAGCAGCCCAAACTGTAAAACTAGCTTGGTAAATAATTATTAACAAAGACTGGTAACACCAACCCCTCAGGAAATGTTCTGTGCCAAAATATCCAAACAGCTTTTTGGTTTGAACAGCTTTTTATTTTATCCAAAATTAAAACGTATTAAACAACAAGTACTGTGAAACACTACACAGCGTTTTTCGTCCTAAAAAGTGATAGAACTTCATCAGACAGCAACCAACCTTGCTACACACTTGTTTAAATAGCCATCTAAAATAATTGAATAATTAACATCAATTAAGTCTATATATACTGACAAGAACTAAAGTTTCTTCACTGAAATCTAACTTAATTATTCTAATGCCATATCTATAACATTCAGTGTCTAAAATATTTAAACATTTGTTTGACTTTTCTACAAAGTTACAATAATAAAAAAAAAGCCAGAATCTCAACAGAACTACCCCCAATTGTGTAGAAACAACGACAGAACCAGACAATGTTGGAATGTACTTCGCAGACAACAATGTATCTTACAATCAAGCACCACAAAAAAACTTTCGACGGAGGAGGGGGGGCAACTGGACCTCGAACCGGGGACAGGGAGTGAGACTTTTCCTTGTTTGGCCGTAGCTTGGTAAATAACTTAGTTCAAATTCAGGTAAAACACAAATTAAAATGCAGAAAAATGACAGAACACACTTAAAAACAGCTAGGCAAAGGGTAAAACACCTTCAATTAATTGAAACTTTAGACCCAGAGAAAACACAGTCAAATGCAGAAACTATTACAGTAACAACTCAAAACTGTTTTAAATAACTAGGCAGCTTAAGTGCTGTGAAATAAAAATACTTTCCTTTTTACTGGGATAGAGTCAAAATGCTTCTTTTTTTAAATCTTGTGTGGAGCAGCTCAACTTCCAAGAGTCTTAGAATATGACAAATATGAAAACACTATTACTGTTTCCACCAGGCCTGCGGGCAGGGCAGGAAAAAGAAATAGGCATGGAGGGAACGCTTTCTTTAGATTTAAACCAAGTCTCTGTAACTATACATATATGAATATGTTCCAGATGCAGGAGTGCCTTATCATTAGGCAATTTGTTATTGAGATTCCTAGTGTTAAGAAGAACTACCTTAATGTAGTTCACTTTAGTGTAACTTGATTTGTTAAGATGATATGTCCATTAGACTGACTCTATCCAAAATGTACTATTTGAGGAGCAAGGGGATTTGTAAGTATGTAGAAACCCTTTGCTGTAAGATTCAGGACATTCCTTGAAAAGCAAGTCGGACTAGCTTTCATTTTGCCTCTTGCTGATACATACTGGATTCCCCTGAAATGACACCAGGCATTGAGCCAATTGTTAAAGACATTTACCTTCTCTGTTTACCTTGGCATCATTCTTGGTGAAAAAAGGATTCTAGTCAGGGCCAGAGTCTTCCATGCATATAACAGATGCCTAGAGACTTCCAACATATCGCTCCACATGTTCCTAAGGGTTTTGTACCTGAGGTAATTCATTCCCACATGGATCATTGCATTGAAGCAGTCATAATTGTAATGGGAAAAATTGTTCTCTAACTCCTACATACCTCCCCTCTTCTTTCACTTCCTATAACTAACTAATATTTAAATGGAACTAAAACTACATGGCTGTATGAATATGTTAGAAGGCAGTACGAATATGTCTATTTGTCCATTTGTCTTACATTACCTGTGGTGTTGATGTTTTGCCTTTAAAATAAATATAACTTGTATAATGTTGCATATATCAGCATAAACTGTAATTCCTCTGTAATTGTTTTTACTTGCTATTGTATAGGTTCATAGGTTCATAGGTTGGTACTAGGCTATTGGCCCTAGGGCCTATACAAGCCTAGCCATAACAATTCCCTGGCTATTTCTTCCCACACTATTTACTTCCCTGGACCCTGTCTAGCAGGGCGACTGATGTGATCCCTGGGGTGAATTTCCTTTCTCCCATCCAGTCATCAAGATTCCTTTTGTAGAGGGCCAAAAAGGTGCTCTGCTTGACATGTATGGGCAGTCTATTCCAGAGTTTAGGGAGTCTCTGGGTTAGGACCTCTCCCTCCAGCATGTTTTGTTTATTGTGATGACAAGGTTTAGATCTCTGGAGCATGTGGCTCTGAGGGACTGGGATTTCTTTAAGTGTAGCATGTCCAACAGCTCTGGGTTTGACATGGCCCTGTATGTTAAGCAGAGATCATCCCGGAGTAGATGATATGTGACAGAGTATAGCTGGAATTTTTTTAGATGGTAAGCATAGGGCATCTGCTTTAGGCCTGTGATTCTTTTAGTGATGTATTTTGTGGCCTTTCCAGTTGTTGCAGATGTCTTGAGAGGTACTGACCAAACAAGGTGTTGTATTCTATAAAGGGTCTAATGAGGGATGAGCACAGTGGGACAATGTCCTCCTTTTTTCTGGACAAAAAGCCCCTAGTGATGAGGTATGCCATACAGAAGGATTCCCTGACTGTTTTGGCAATGTGGTTATCGAAGGTGAAATCAGTGTCCACCTGTGTCCCTAAGTCTCTTATCACACTTTCAGTGTTTAGTGTACTGCCATCTATGTGGTAATTCACGGGTACATGTTTTTTTCCCCAAAGGGGATAACTATACATTTCTTGGCATTGAGCTTGAACCCATGGCTCCGGCACCAAGCATCTGCTTCTGTAAGGCCCTTTTGTAGAATATCCACATCATTTGGGGATTCAATAATGGCTCCCAGTTTGCAGTCATCTGTGAACTTTGTTAGCCAGAGTCCCTTAGTGTTGGCCTGTACTTCAGAGAAGTAGATGCCAAACAAGAGCGGTCCCAGGACTGAACCCTGAGGTACTCCACTTGTCACTTGTCTGAAGCTGGATTTGGAGTCAGCTACTTTTACTTGTGTGTTCTGTCAGTAAGCCAGTTGGCAACCCATCGAGTGACATAGGGATTAATGGCCAAATTAGTAAGTTTATCTATTATTCCAGATTGGGGGATGGTGGTGAAGGCCTTGTCGAGGTCCAGATAGGCTGTGTCGACTGCCTTACCCTTGTCCACAGCTCTGGAGACTGATTTGAAGAAGTCAATCAGGTTCAGGAGACAAGATCAGCCCTTCACAAACTCAAACTGGGTAGGGTCCAGTGTTTGAAGGTTGACAATGTCTTTGTTTATAAGTTCCATGATAATACATTCCATCGCCTTGCAGATCAGGCTCATCAGACTGATGGGGCAGTAGTTCCCAGGATCCAAGGTGGATCCCCCCTTGTGGAGTGGGATAACTGAAGCTGTGTGCTACTCAGTGGGCACAAAGCCTGAGGTGAGGCTATGATTAAACATGACACTTAGGTGAGGTGCCAGTTCATTTTTTTTTGTATATTGATTTAGCAGTAGTATGAGATATGCCACACAGCTAAAAATAAGTTTCTTCTGTAGTGATAGGGATAATTTTAGTTCAGACTTGTCCTAATCATGTATAAGAGTGATGTAGTGAGAAGGAAAGCTACTTGTGCACTTCATTGGGAAAAATTCCATAGCACTAATCACTTTTGGTTTGATTGTCCTAACACTCCTGTTCAGCCTGAATGGGATCCATGTGGGCTTCCTGCTAGAGCTTTCATTATGTGGTGTGATGGTAGAGAGCTTATTACCAGTTGGAAAGCACCTTTTGTACACCTTTGATCTCAGGAAGAAACTCTTAATAGTCCTGCAGCTGGAGATGATATAGCTGAACCTCAGATATTGGTTCAGAACAAATATGCATTATTGTCGCAAGACATTGAAGAATTTTAACCTAGCAAGGAGGGGTAGTTACAAAGTACATCTATTACCACCTAATGTCAACTGTGTTAGTACTAGGAATAACTTCGGGAAGCCTAAGTCTTAAATAAATGTAAAAAGTAAGGAATGTTCCCATCACTCTCTGTTTCTTAAATGTGAACAGTATTCAGTCATCCTTTTGATGCTTATTGGTTGCAAAGTGGTTAGTTTTCTCTTCTGTAATATTTTCTTCTTAATGGATATTTTTTTTCATCACAGCAGTTCATCTCAGAGAGTTGTATGATGTTTGGTAATGCTCTCCGTTTTTATTAAAAGGTGATGCTCAATGCTCTTGTATATTAATTTGTCTTAATTTGTTTTCCCTCTAGCCAGTGGGGAGTTATAAATTCTACAGCTGTCTTTCCAGGGTGATGTATTATTATGTTTTCACCACATACAAAGAAATATTCAGGAAGACTGTCTCGTATTACACTCCCACTTCCCCAGGGAGAGAAAGTTGATGTTAGCAAAGTTAGATCTATTTCTTTTAGTGAATATGCAGATTATTTGCATGGCAGATTTTAGCAAGGATTTTAGGCATTCGTTTAATAAGCATATATAATGTGTAAACATTGGCTCTAGGTCATTTTGTCACAATGACTAATACTGACATGATGCCCCAGCTTCAAGAAAAATAGGGAAAAAGGGGTTGATGACAATGACAAGGACATATATGTTAGTATGGACAGGTGCCTGTCAGCCTTTCATTTTGTTTGGAACAATAGAAAACTTACTTTTGGTGATTTCTTTTATTTGGAGATCATGCCATAACCCCTGTAAAATCTGGGAACCTATATAATATATATGGAAGAGGAGGGATTAGCTTGTTAAAGTATGTAGTTTAGTTTATTTCCTTTCTTAAGCAAGGTGGTAACCCCTTTTTGGTAACCACTTGAAATATTGCGACCTGCTTACAGCAAGTCCCAAAATATGGAAGCTGAATGGCCAAAAGAAAGCAATTATATATATAGGTTCATAGGTAGATACTAGGCTATCTACCCTAGGGCATTTATAAGCCTAGCCAGAGTGTATTTGGCTTCCGCCTCCCTATTAGATTAGCCTACTGTGCCTTTGTAAAGTAGGTCACAGAAGGTACCCTTTTAAGATTAGTTTACTGTACCTCTGTCTAGCAGGGACATAGGAGAGATCCCAGGCGTGAATTTGCGATTTCCCATCCACGCGTCCAAATTTCGCTTGAAGAGGGTCAGCGAGGGGCTATGTCTAACATGAATTGGGATTCTATTCCAGAGTGAGGGGAGCCTCTGGGAAATGAATCTGTCCCTCCAGTATGTCCTATTTATTTTTGTGCTGAGGTTTAGGTCCCTGGAGCGTGTAGCTCTAAGGGACTTGGATTTTGAGGTGGAGCATGTCCATTAATTCTGGGTTTGACATGGCTTTGTACATCAGGCATAGATCACCTCTGAGTAGGCGGTAAGCAACTGAGTAGAGCTGGAGTTTCTTTAGTCGAGCTGCATAGGACATCTGTTTGTAGCCCATGATCCTCTTGGTGAGGTACTTTTGGGGTCTCTCCAGTTGCTGCAGGTGTCGGGTAAGGTACATCCCAAAAGGGGCACTGTGTTCAATTATGGGCCTGATGAGTGATGAGTAGAGGCGCACAATGACCTCTCTTGATCTAGATGTGAAGCCTTTCGTGATAAGGTGGGCTATATAGAAGGTCTTTCTTACCACTTTGGCAACGTGATTATCAAAGGAGAGATTACTGTCTACATTGGTCCACAAATCTCTAATTACTTCTTCCGTACTTAATGGATTACCACCTATGTGGTAATTTGTGGGCACTTTGTTTTTCCCAAAGGGGATGACTATGCACTTTTTAGCATTTAGCTTGAGGCCGTGGCTCTGGCACCAAGCATCCGTCTCTGTGAGACCCTTTTGGAGGATACTTGTGTCAGCTGGAGATTCGATTATGGCCTCCAGTTTGCAGTCATCTGCGAACTTTGTCAGCCATAATCCCCCTGTGTTAGCCTGAACCTCAGAGAAGTATATACTGAACGAGAGAGGTCCCAGAACTGAGCCCTGTGGGATGCCACTTGTAACTGGTTTGGATTCGGACATGGCACCTGTGATTTTGACCATGTGGGTTCTATCTCTGAGCCAGTTTGCAACCCATCTTGTGATATAGGGGTTGATATTTAAGCTGGTAAGCTTATTTATGATGCCCGAGTGGGGTATTGTGTCAAAGGCTTCTGCGAGGTCCAGGTAGGCTGTATGGACTACCTTGCCCTCATCTATGGCTTTGGTAACTGTTTCAAAGAAATCAACTAGGTTTAAGAGTCAAGATCTGCCCTTAACAAGGCCAAATTGGGTAGGGTCCAGTGTCTGGAGGCTCCCAATGTCTTTGTTTATGAGTTCCATAATGATATGCTCCATAGCTTTACAGACCAGACTAGTCAGGCTTATGGGGTGATAGTTTCCATGGTCAGTTGTGGCACCACCTTTGTGGAGTGGGACCACTGTAGCTGTACGCCATTCTTTGGGTACATATCCTGTAGTAAGGCTAAGTTTGAACAGTGACTTAATGTGAGGGTTCAGTTCTTCTTGGAGCTCGTGTAAGACACAGCCTTGGAGACATTCCAGTCCCATAGATGCTGTGTTTTTTGCTTTGGAGAGGGCAGCTTTCACCTGTGCATCTGTGATGTCAGGGAGGTTACATTCAGTTGGGATAGGTGTTTGCTCCTTTGGGGGGGAAGGGGGGGAGAAGTTTGCACTGAATCTGTCTGCCAGGATGTTTGCTATGTCTGTAGGTTTGGTATATTTTGTACCGTTATGCAACAATTCAGAGCATATCTGGGAGCTTCTGCCCATGTTTCTGACATAACTAAAGAAGGCCTTGTGATTATCTTTAGTGTCTAGGGCAATTTTTCTTTCAAAACTGGCCTTTGATGATTTTATGAGGGATCGAAGTTTCTTGCTAATACTGATCAGAGATGCCTTCCCTTTTTGGGATTTTGCTCTGTCATGTAGTAACTTCCTCCTTCTGTTGTATAGCTTATTTATGGCCGGTCTCCTATTTCTGGAGGAGTGAGTCTTGGTTTTATTTGAGATAGCACGATCCATGCATTCCTGAAGGTGCTCATAGAATGCATTTGTAAAGGATTCTGCGGATTGGGCTGTATTATCCTCTGGCCCAGGGGCTTTGAAGGATTCCACCTCAGTCTTGAGAAGTGCAAAGTTGGCTTTGGAGAAATTCTTTACAGTGATTTCCTTGGCTGGGGGTGGGGACGGGATATGGATGTCCAGGGAAATTTGTTTATTGTCTGATCTTACCAATGAGGGGTTTACCTCTGGTGTGGAACATAGAGTCCCCATATTGGTGATGACCAGGTCCAATATGTTGTTCCCTCTTGTGGGAGTGGTGACCAGTTGTTCCATTGCGTTAGAGTTTATAAATTCAAGGAACCGTTGGGCGAGGGTGTTTGGGCTTGAGTAGTTTTCCCAGTCAATGTTTGGGCAGTGGAAGTCACCCAATAACATAATGTTTGGAGAGACCTTCATATTCTCCAGTGTTCTCAGGAATGCCAAGTGGGGTTCCTGTAATAGAGAGAGTGTTCTGTAGCAGGCTACAAACTGAAAGGCAGTTTTGCCCGCTGTTAGTTGCACATGGATGGTTCCGATGCTTCGTGCAGTGCCACTAACCTGGAGGTGTAGGTATCTTTGATGAATATAGATACTCCCCCTCCTTTTGTGCTTTGGTCCGAGTTTTGGGGCCAAAACGCATGGTATGAGTTATAACCTGGTAGTGCTGGGGTGCTCTCAGGAGCCTTGAACCAGGTTTCTGTTACTGCACAGACATCGATTTTCTCCATACTGAGGAGAGTCTCGAGTGCGTGCATCTTGAGGTTTAGACTTCTGGCATTGAGTAGCATTACCTTTAGTTTTTTATCTTGGGTTGTCTATGGAGGTGGGTTTGTCCTTTGAGCCTTGCCTAAAAAGGCACTATGGGGTGGCAAGAGCCTTGGCCAGTATCAAAGCCTAAGGGTGACAGGTGCAAGCCATCCCTAGTGAAGCAACGTGGCTTGTCGTGCATGTCATCCCAGGCTGACAGACACTGGATCCCCTTTGAATGACACCAATACTTTAGCCAATTGTTGAAACTGATCATTTTGTCTTTATACTGTGGCATCATTCTTGGTGAGGGCAAGATGCTACTCAAGGTCAGGGACATACCAGCCTGGGCTACATGGTCAGAGTGCTCCTCTATGTCTCTTTTCGTGTAGTCCAGGGAGGTATGTCTCAGGTCATTCACACCAGCATGGACAATGACAGAGTCATACTTGTACTTACTTTGGAGTGACCTGAGTGCTTGCGTTATGTGGTGGATCCTGGCACCCAACAGGCAGCTTACAGTGACCTTCTCCTTGTTCAGTCTGGTGAGTAGGACATCAGTGTACCGGACAATAGAGTCCCCTATATCAAGTGTATTTGGTGTGTTGTTTGGCCTTATGGGCTGTGACTGTGAGGCACACTGATTTTGTGAGATATGTGATTTGTGGGTATTGTTGAGGGGTGGCTGTTGCTTGGATATCTGTTTAGGAGGTCTTTGCTGTTTAGGCAGATTTTTATTTAGAGCCTCCGAGTATGTTTTTGTGTGTTTATGTTTTGGGTATGCAGATGCAATAGGTCTGTGTGAGACTGGATTTGTGGTGTGGGTGGTTACCTTTTCCTCCTGACTGACTGTGCCAGTCTTGGGTTGAGAGAGCTCTGCCTCCAGTTTGGCTGTGTAACTGCATCTCTCACATGTATTAGAGTTTGTTGGAAGGAGGAGAGGGTTGTCTGTGTACATAAGGCAATTGTAACATTGCCTCAAAATTCCAAGATTCACCAGCTGGACTGGAGAGTAACCTTGAAACTGACCCTTGGACATACCAGATTAGTATAGGGAACTGGATTTTTACTGATCAGATTAGGGAAGGGAACTGATTTTTCACTTGATCAGGAAGGACCAATCGAGTCTAATACTTATGAGAAGTCAAGGAGGGTGTAGTGCTTTAGTTAGTTAGTGTTTCCTTATAAGAGCTGAGCAAGTGCAGGGCTTTAGAAAGAGAATAGAGTGATTACTTTGAGAGTTTGAACAGTTCTAAGGGAAAAAGTGAAGAGCAGACTTTGTGGAGCCTGGAATAGTTTAAACCTGTTTAGGCGGCGCTGCCCGACGCTGCTCAGTGTGCAAAACTGCGCAAAAGAGTTGTAGGGTTTTAAGAGAGAGAGATCAAGGAGTTTAGAATTGACCCAAAATGGCCGATAAAACTACAGCTTCTAGGTAGTAACCACTCCTCCAGGGACAGGCAGGCTGTTCAGTGTTAACCACTCCCACTGGTGAACACAGAGACTTCCCTTTAGCCCAAGCAAGCACTGGCCTTCTAGAAACTTCCAAACAGTTCAGAACAGCAAATCTGTAACTGAACTTTCTTAACTTTCAGAAAGTGGGAAAAAGCAAGATTTTTTTTTTTTTTTTTTCTTTTTGTTGTAGTTTAAAGGTAGCAGAGATACACAAGCAGCAAAATAATCACAACAGTGCAATAAATGACCCCACACTTGAGTGCTAGGCCAAAATCAGGTAAAATGCAGTTTTTGGAGAAAAAAACTATTTTAAATTAAGTGCAACACAGGAAATGCAGTAAACAGGCTCTAGATGTGTTCCAAGTACTGTTACTGTTACAGATATAAACTTTAGCAAGCCGGAAAATGCCAAAAAGTAGGCGGCTTATATATATTTATATATATTTCACAGTATATATATACTAAGTCTGAGATGCATTTCTTGGACTACTCCCTTTTATCCAAGTTATGGCAATCTTGGAGTTGGTACATAGAAGTTCATGGGGAGTGGGGGGGGCTTGCCCCATGCAAAAAGAAATTTTAAGGAGAAGTGAAATTTCAAGATTTATTGTTCTCCACAGTTTTATTTATTTATTTATTTTGACTTATCAGCACTCTGCATTTTGAGTGCTGACATTTCAGTAGGGAGATACTGTTTTCGCACAGCCTACAACCTTGTTAAAGATGCTTCTTTGTACCAGATATTCTTTTCCTTTGGAAAGGATGACAGCCAATTATATTCTTTATTAAGTTAAATTGCATTATGAGTATCAGACTAAGATTAGGGATTGGAAGCTTGCATCAGTTAATTCACAATATCATGATAAAAAAGCTGTAATCTTTCAGTATAGGTTCATATGTTCATAGGTAAGTACTAGGCTAGCTGGCCTTGGGGGGCATTTTAAGCCTAGCCAATTTCCTCTTTATGCTCAAAATAAGCTATCCTATTTGGTTATATACTGGCCTTACCCTTCCCATGTTTGATAATTATATATTACCCCAATGATAATAGCTGGGATCATACCAAAGGTAATTTGAGGGGACCCCATGCATGGGAAAAAGCATTTACGGAGTTGTCTTCTGTCCATTAGCAGTAGAGAGGCAGTCCTGGGGTAAATTCTCTGTTGGCCATCTTTAGATATAAGTTGCTCTTGAATATGGACACAGATGAACTTGTGTGTGTGTGTGTGTGTGTGTGTGTGTGATATATATATATATATATATATATATATATATATATATATATATATATATATATATATATATATCTATATATATATATATATATATATAAGGGTATAAACACAGTCACACCAATATAGTAACCATATTTCCCAATTAAATACAAAAATATTCTATCCAGCACTTCCTCCTTTCAATTACAAACTTTTTCATATTAACCATATTTTAAAATGTTTATATCTGTGTTTCTTTTTTCACTGCATACATATAGGTTCATAGGTATGTACTAGGCTAGTGACCACTAGGACCTTTTTTAAAAATTCTGGTACTGTCATATATCTTAAAACAATGTTCCATATATTTCTCCATATCATATTATTTTCTATTACATTTCATTTCTTGCTTCTGCTTATATTTCATCTCTGATTTTACCACTACTGAACATTTAATTCCATTAACTATATTTCATATATATTTTATTGTATTCTTCTTTCCTTTTTGTAACTATTACATTCCTTAAAAAAATAAAATATCCATCAGACAGCTTTGTTTCACTCCTTTGTCTGTACTAAATTCTTTACCTCTCCATAAAATCCATCAATTAATCAAAAGGCACAGTTACAATCACCTTGTATACCTTTTGAAATATAGAAATAAAATTTGAATATACGTGAAAAATAGTTTATAATTACTCATGATTTACTAAATCATATGCAAAACTCCACAAAATCCCTGCCCCTTTTCTCTGTTTGAATTTTCAGTGCAATCTTAATTTCGCGTCTCCCCCCATCCTGCATTAAAATGACTAGGCTAATGGAACCCCAAAGGAAGAAAATCTAGGACTCTCTAACAAAATCTGCTCCACCTGCATCTCACTCGTGGTCTTAATTTCGGGCCTCACCCCATCCTGTATTAAAGTGACCAGGCTAATCGAACCCCAAAGGAAGAAAGTCAGGGAATCTCTAACAACATCTTCTTCACCTGGATGTATGTGACTGAGTTTTATGTACATGAGCTGGTTTCAATTTGCGGTGTGCACACTAGCAGCCCACAGCAGTATTTCCTCCCTTGCTGTTTCCTCTGTTTTTGCCATCCCCTTCCCCATTTCAGGTAGCTCTATCTTGTTCTCTATTTCACAAGAAAGCAACTATGTGGCACTACATACCCACCCATTTTGTTTCCCTTACACCTGGTAATATCGTGTTCCCTTCCCCTGTAGTCCTAGGGAATTGAAATAGTTTTCCAGTGCCTTTAATCTCCATATCACTGTATTGACCTGATAAAGCCTAGCAGAGTTGAATTAAAATTTAATCATAGTGTTAAGCTTACCTCTTAGTTTACCAGCAGCTCAGGTGCTTGATGTGGAACTTGCTACTGATTGTTTCTCAGACTTCTCTGCATGCCTTCTCCTGGTTCTCCTGGCTCTACATGCTCCATTCACCTTACGGGCTCACTCTGCTCCCCTGCCACCAGCCATCGGTATCTCTACTCTTATAGATAAAAAAAAACACACCTACCCACTCTAACACCCTATCAACACACTCCACCCAAAACTAATTATGTAATCCACCCCTCCCCAAAACACTAATCCTATACCTTCCTTTCTAAATCTAACCTCATTTCAGCATAACTCACCCAAATAAGTACTTTATTACTAGCTCATTCCTATTCAGATTTCCTAAACAAACACTATGAATACCAAATCTATCTTACTACTAACCTAAATACTACTCCTCACCACCTTAGCATATCTAAACTATCTAACCCAACCTCTCAATGCTAGTCATGCTCCCCCATTTCACACTATTTCATCCTCCACAAAATTCACTCACTCCTTTACCCATATATCGCCCAGTTTTCACTTCATCAACAATAGCGTACTTTTCTCCTACAAACTCATACCTAAGCCCAATAAGATTACTTCCATCCTTACTAGCACAACCCCCTTAAAACTAGCAACACATAAACCAAATAGTAAGCAATCTATATACCTCTTCTTACGTATTCGTAAACTTATCACTATCCTTCTCTCTGGGGACATTCACCCAAACCCTGCCCCATCTCCCCCACATGACTCAACCTCCTCTCATCACTAACCTCATTCTACTAGCAAATCCCTATTTCACAGCCCTAAATGCTCAGAGCATTTGTAATAAAATCTCTAACCTCCATGCATAGCTCCACCACAATCAACCAGTTATCTTGTCCATCTCTGAAACCTGGCTTAAACCCTATATAAAAGACTCTGAATTAATACCACCCAACTACTGTATAATTAGAAAATACCGGAACCACAATAAAAGGGGGTCACTCTCCTTTACTCATCATCCCTCTTAGTTGCTCCCTATACCAAACCTATTCCCCAGTTTACTAATGCAGATCTAATTCCAGCCCTACTTCAGGTAAACAAGTATAAATGTATTTGCTTAGTCTCCCTCTATATCCCTCCTGGAGATAATATCCCAATCCTCGAAGATATTCTCTCCTGGTTCTCCAACATCACCAATGAGACTATAATTCTGGGTGAAGTTAACATCAATTGGGGCACTATTGAATCCCCCACAAACTCCATAAACATAAATCTATATAACTTTTCTCAGCTCATCAATTCAACTGCCAGACCTTCTAAGGACCTCTCCACTGGAAGCATCCCAGACTGGATCATAGTTTCCCACCCTTACTATATCTCAGATAGTGGTATCCTTGCTGACCCACTTAGGGACCACTCTCCCACTTTTGCCCACTGTTTTATCTCCCCCTTACAGCTTACTCACACCTATATCTCCACCTATTCCCTAAAAAACTTTAGCCAAAACAGTGTAAGAAACTCCTCTGTGTGGAAGATTTTCAGTCCATATATCTGATTAACTAGAGATATATGGACTGAAAAGCCTCCACACAGAGAAATTTCTTACCAACTACACTTGTTTAGTGGGTTGTTTTGAGACTTCGGGGATACCAAGGAGATTACTTATTTTTGTTTTTTTAAACTTTAACCCTAACGCATTTTTAGACTCACTAAAACAAATAAACTGGCACCCACTAAAAACACTTCCCTTAGACAATGCAGTTTCTTATTTCAAAACAACTTTCTTAAACTTACTTAACTCCTTTGCCCCCCATAAAAACAAAATGCATCAAAAGTAACCCTGTCCCTTGGTTAACCAAAAATACCAAAGTCTACATGCGACTCCAAGACAAAGCTTGGAAATGCTACAATAAACACAAAACAACCACCGCCCTTAATGAATATAAACCCTTCGTAATAAAGTAAAAATCTTATTATCTCTGACCTAAAAGCCTATTTTTCCAAACTTCAATCCAACCATAACTCTAACCCAAACAAATTCTGGGATGGAATCTCCTCTCTCCTCAACCCAGGCAGAAAAGAAAACCCCTGCCCTGAACCAAATGCCTCTGACCCAAATCTAGCTACCCAGTTCAACCACTTCTTTATCAATTCCATAGCCAAACTTACATCATACTTCAATAAAAAAAACACTTCCTCACCCTTACCTCCACCCACCCCTTCCTCCCCTTCTATCCTTAGCCCCCAAACTCATCCCTTGTCTATGAACCCCATCCCCATCTCCGCAAAAAAAAATCCTCAAAAATTTGAAACCATGTTCTAATGCCCCTGATGAAATACCTTCCTACTTCCTAAAAGTAGCCACTGAAGCCATTGCCTTGCCCATCTGCATTCTAATTAATGTATCAATTACAGAATGTCATGTTCCCCAACTCTGGAAAAAGGCCTTTACTGCACAAAGGGGGCAACAACCACAGTATATCTAACTTTCGACCTATTGTCATCTTATCCCCTATTTCTAAACTTCTCAAAAATGCATCCATCTACAACTTTTATCCTATCTTATAAATAACCATCTTCTAACTCCCACACAACATGGATTCAGGCCCAGTCTTAGTACTACCACCACTCTCCTCTCTTTCCTAGAAACTGTTAACAAGGCTTGCGACTCTGGTCACATTGTATCCACTCTCCTCCTAGGCCCTTTCCTCTATCAACTGGTTTTCCAGCTATCTCATGGATAGGCAACAGGCAGTCAAGTGGAAGAAAGCTACCTCCCCTTTTCTTGACTCTCCCACAGGGGTTCCCCAGGGTTCAATTCTAGGACCCATTCTCTTTAACATATTCATAAACGACTTCCACCAGGCCATCCCTAATGCCAACCTCATCCAATATGCAGATAATTCAACAATAATCTGCTCTACTGTCACTATCCCAAGCCTACAAAAGTTAACCAAAGAAACCTTCTCTAGCACAGAACGATGGATGCCAGACAACCACCTAACACTTAATGCAACCAAAACCAAACTCATGATATTTACCCTATCCAAAACCAACACCCTAGACATTAACTGTTTCTCTGTCACTAGTCAAAACAAAACTCCCCTCAAAATAGTATCCAGTGCAAAACTACTACGAATTCTCATTGATGATCAGCTAAAATTTGACTCCCACCTACAAGTAAATATCAAAAAAACTCACAAGAGACTAGACATGCTTTACTGCCACAATCGTTATATCTCTTCCTCCACCAGGCTCACACTCTCTAACACATACCTAATCCCATCCCTCCTCTGTGGTGCCATAATACTTACTAACCTACAATCCTCCCTCAAGAAAAAAACTCTTCTCTTGTTACAACAACATTTCTAAATTTGCAGCAGGCCACAGATCCTCTGCCCACCACTGTACTGGCCTTAATCAACTGAATTGGCTAGAGCTATCCAATTACCTCACCTATATTCAACTTATCCAAGCTCACAAACTTATCTTTAGCCCCTCTCTCTTCCCCTCCCTTCCCTCTACTTTCAAACTACACATTCCAGATAGGCTTCTTAGATCTAACTCCCAAAACCTGATTGAACTACATAAATCAGTCTGCCCAGAAGGCAAACACCTATTATCCTTCTCCTTAGCACGCCACTTGAATTCTATTCCATCCCTCATCCGTACCACTTGCCAACTCTCTTCCTTCAAAACCTTAATTCATTCACACCTAACATCCCAGTGGGAATGCTCCTCCTCTCATCCCTCATAAAACCCCTTAACTCATTTCATTTCCTACATATGTATATTTATTTATTTATTGACATTTGTTAACCAGGTTTGTCCAACTGGGCTTGTGGCCCATTTTCAGTGGAGACCCGAGGAGAAAAGCTCCAATAATACATTTTAAAACAAGTATAATTTTAAACAATATTGATATAATAGCAGTTATAGCAAAATGATTCACATATGTTGGGATACATGCATAAAGTTAAAGTTGCATTAAAAAGAAGCTAAGTAACAATTTTACATTGATATAGTTCAATAGGTCAACAATGAGCATTTTTTGTTTGTATAAAATTGTGCAAATGCATAGTAGACACATTGGAGAGATGTGTAATGAGGTACTAAGTATGGTCCTTCTGAGGGTACATAAAGGGAAGGAAGACTAGGTAGGGTCATGGCAAGGGCAGGTTCTGGAATTGAGAAAATAAGCTTTTAGTTCATTTTTAAAGTGTGAGGTGTGGGAGATTGAACGTAAGTCAAGGGGAAGTTTGTTCCAAGCATGGGCAAGGGAGTCTTTGTAGAGTAGTTTGCCTACTGACCTTTTTGGGTGGTAGATATCAAGTAATTGTTGGTTAGAAGTATGGAGGGTCCGGGATGGGATGTAGATGGAGACTAAGGAAGATAGAGATGGACAGAAGGAGGGTTTATAAAGAATAGAGTGTAGCATATGAAATTGATAAGATAGCAGAAACTGGGGAAGTTCAAGCCATTGAAGAGAGTTTAAAGAAATGCAGTGGTGTGAGTTGTATGGGGAGTTAGTAATGAATCTGGCTATTTTATGGTAAGTCTGTTGCAGTTTGTTTGAGTGGAGGCCTGGATATTGGTAAGAACTGGGGCAGCGTATAAGAGGGAGAGGAGGAGGAGGAGTGCCTGGCCCAGGGTAAGTCTAGATTCAGGGGCTAGGAATTTTTTGTTCCGATATAGCAGACCTAGTTTCTGGTTTGTTTTTTTTATACATTGGGTATGTCCAGGTTGAACTTGAGTTCATCATCGATAATGACCCCTAGGAGTTTTGTGTGGGTGTCAGGTTGGATATTTGGATTGTTAGAAGATGTAATAAAAAAGGGGGTTTTGTGATGAGAAAGAGAATGGGGAAAGAAAAGTAGGAGTTTGGTCTTTTTGGGATTTAGGATGAATAGGTTGTGAGGGAGCCATTGTTCAGTGGATAGTAGGGCCTGTTGGGTCAGGGAGTATAGTTCAGGAATGTTATTTGAGATGGATATAAGTGTGGAGTCGTCGGCATACTGAATAAGGCAGGATTCTTTGCATGAGGTGTAAATATCATTGGTGAAGATGTTAAACAAAATGGGTCCCAAGATAGAGACTTGGGGAACACCAGTGGAGATGGGAAGGAAAGTTGAGGAGGATGAGAGCCATTTGACAGATTGTTCCCTGCCAGATAGGTAACTATTAAACCAGGCAAGTGCTCAGGGGGATAGGTGGAGATTTGCAAGTTTAGATAGTAGTAGAGGATGAGAGACAGTATTGAAGGCTTTGGAGAGATCTAGGAAGAGACAGGAAATGAGTTTATTGTTGTCTAGGGCCTCTGCAATGATATGAGTAAAGGAGAGGAGGGCAGTTGTGGTGCTGTGGTGAGGACGAAATCCATGTTGGGTAGGGGTAAGTAAGTGGTGTGTGAGGAGGTGATTGAGAAGCTGTGAGTGAATACATTTTTCTAATATCTTGGACAGGGGGGGACAGAATGGCAATGGGTCGGTAGTTTGAGGGGTCAGTGGAGTTTCCACCCTTATGAAGAGGGATAGTAAAGAAAGATTTCCAAAGGGTGGGGACAGTTGATTCCAGAATAGATCGATAAATTAGTATAGATATAGGATAGGCAATTGAGTCAGCAGCAAGTTTGAGGAAAGTAGAGTATAGATTGTCAGTGGAAGGAGAGCAAGGTTTTAGCTTGAGTAGTAGAGATTTGATGTAAGTAATGGGAACTGGCTCAAAAGAAAACAAAGTTGTGTTAGTGGGACTTGGAGAGGTGGGTGTCAAAGTAGAGTTTGGTTTAGAGGTTACCAGATTTTGGATGGAAGAGATAAAGTGTTTATTCAGGAGGGTAGCTGTTTCCTGAGAGGAAGAGTTAGGGTATGGGGAGGGATTAGAGGGCTTTCCAGGATAGAGGATGTTGTTGAGAGTTGACCAAAATGTTTGAGGATTGGATTTGTTGTTAAGCTGAGCAGAGCTATAGTATAACATTTTGCCATTAGTTGTATGTTTTTTTGCAAGGTTCCTCAGTTGCCTGTATTTTTGAAGAAAATGTGGTTGTTTAGTTTTAGTCCAGGTTTTCCAAGCATGATCTATTTGTTTCATAAGGGTCCTAGTCTCTTGGAGAGCCAGGGAGCATGGTTTGATTTTACTCTGATCTTCCTAGAGGGAGCTAAGGAGTTTGGAGTATTCATGAAGATGCTATAGAAAGTGCTTATAGCATCGTTTAGGGGGAGGTGTTTTAGAATGGACCAATCTATGTTGTGGAGAATGGAGTTAAATTGGGATGAACTGAAATCCAGTCTATGATGGAGCTGGAAGAGGAATTTTAGATGTTATAAGTTGGTAGGTGGATACTGAGTTGGGGGGAGTCAGTTATGAGTTTGGAACAATCAATGTTGACATCACCAAGGATAAGTGTCTCATATGGTATGTTGTGGGAGAACCAGGTTAGGATGTTTTCAAGAATGGGCAGATTGTTACCAGGAGGAAGGTAGATAGAGGCAATTGCAAGTTTTTGTGGGGATTCAGATGGCAGTTAAGGATGACGATTTCAGCTGAGAGGAAATCAGGAATTGGGGAAGGGTATGGTGAGAGGTTAAGAATATTTGAGTAGAGGATGGCCACGTCACCACCTTTTTTTACAGGTCTATCAGATCGAAAGATATTATAACCTGCTAGGAGCATTTCACTATTTGAGATGTGTGGCTTGAGCCAGGTTTCAGATAGGGAGAGGATGTGAGGGGTATTGAGAGCTATCCATGAGTGCAGCTCAGTGACTTTATTTGCTAGACTCTGAATATTCAATGAGTAAATAGTTAAGTATTTGGATGGAGATGATTGTTGTGACTGAGGTTGGTGACTGTTAAAGGAGTAAGATGGGGGCAGTGTAGAGGTAGTTTTGGGCCAGGGTTGGGATGGATATCTCCAGAACAAAGTAGGTTTTTAGTGAGGAGAGAGTGTGTAGTAGATGCTAGATGGAGTTTGTATAGTTTTGACTTAGCTTTGTGGGAAGGTTTAAAAACCTGTAAGTTTGTTATGCCTTGTATATAGTCTCCTGTTGCTTTATAACTGCTATAAATCAACTGCAGAAACCAACACATTTTGTAAATACTTATATTTTCTGTTAAAAATTCTGCTTTTGCATTGCACTAAATTGCTGCTTAAAATGCTAACCTGCTGAACTTAAGTTAATACTTCTGACTGTTTGTAAAAAAAATCTCTGTTTTAACATTTGTATTAATTGTTTGCTCAATTGACAACTTACTGCATTTCTGAAATTGTGTTTTTATACTATACCTATTTTATGTAGTTTGCAATGTTCTGGAGCTTTTCTCCCCAGGACTCCACTGAAAACAGGCTCATTGCAGTCCAATGGTCCATCCTGGGAAACAAACTGCAAATAATATAAATAATAAATGAATTTCATTTTATCATATAAAGCCTCAAAACACCCTATCCTGAGTCGCCTCCTTCAGAGTCTAGACTAGATAACTTTCCACAGACTAATCCTTACTAATAACCATCAACTCATTCAAAGGTTTATCTTTAATCTGACACTCTTCATTCTGGTATTAAATCTATATATTATGTCACTAAATCTGTATATATACTTGATACTCTTAACTGCATAATGTACACAAAATACTAATGCTAATCGTGTTTAAAGATGTTTAATCATTAAATTCTTTGTTACAATTTTTTTACACATAAAAATTATTACACTTTCACATTCTTGTTTCCCCACATTTTTTTCATAGATTCATAGACTCATAGACTTTTACTATGCTAATGACACAGGGACCTTCCTAAGCCTAGCCAACTTTTCCTGAAAGAATAATGATGTTCTGTATCCGAATAGCACATTGACAACTAGGCATTTATAAGCTACTTTTGTCCATAAGGGAAATGGGTGCCAGGCCTGGTGTAAATTTCCTGTTCCCTAACCACTTGACTAGATTGTGCTTAAACTGGGTGTTAGACAAACTCAGGTTCACCTGGATAAGAAGCCTGTTCCATAGGTGGTGCATTCTGTGGGACACATATTTGTCTCTCCAACATGTTCTGTTCAAACCATAGACAAAATGCAGGTCCTTAGATCTTGTACTTCTGGTACTATTTGATTTACAAATATTTAAGAGATTCATATGTGTGGGTTTTGCAGATGCCTTGTAAGCCAGGTATAGATCATCTCTCACCAGTCTATAGGAGACTAAGCAGAGGGAAAGGGCTTTAAGGTGTTCTGCATAGGGCAGGTTTGTTACGCCTTGTATTCTTTTTGTAAGGATCCATTGAGGTCACTCTAGTTGCTGCAAATGCCTGGTCAGGTGCATACCAAAGGAAACACTGTACTCTATGAATGGTCTTATAAGAGCAGAGTAGAGTAGGATAATGACCTCTTTGGACCAAGATGCCATGCCCTTACTTATAAGTTGTGCACCATAAACAGATTTCCTCAACACTGTGGCCATGTGATGGTCAATAGTAAGGCTACTTTCTGCATGTGTATACCCAGATCCTTGACTTCTGAAAAAACTGGACCATAATCTTATTATGAAAAAACAGTAAAACAGTAAAAAAGGTAAACAGCAAGCTTCACCCTTCCATGTCAGGGCATTCTATACCCAGATCCTTGACCACTGGGTTGACTTTTAGGGGTGTATTATTAACATGGTAATTAGCTGGGATGGTTGACTTCCCAAAGCATACAATTATGCATTTCTTAGCACTGAGTGGCTTTGGCAACATTTGTTAGTCAGAGTCAGACTTTCTTGAAGAATGCTAATATCTGTAAAGGAGTTGATGATAACCTCCAGCTTGCAATCATCTGCATACTTAGTCAGCCATAAGCCTTCAGCTCTGGCTTCCATTTCAGAGAAATAGATGCCAAAAAAGAGCATGCCCAGTACAAAACCCTGGGGAACTCTGCTAGTGACTGGCCTCTTGGTGGGGGTGGCTTCACCTATTTTGACCTCTTGGGTCCTATAAGTGAACCAGTTGGCTATCCAGCGTGAGGTAAAAGGGGTTATACCTAAATAAGTGAGCTTGTCTATAATGCCTGAGTGGAGTAGTGCATCAAAAGCCTTGGCGGGGAGGGGGGGTGCTTGGCTAGCATGAGACAAGGATAGAAGCACTTCTTCACTGCTCTGCTACAAAATATATATATTTCTGACAGGCAATTGTTTTGTTTGAATAATCCTAAACAGTTCAGACTAATAAATTTTGATAGTCCTTTGTGTTATTAAGGATTACTTCAAAAAACAATTAAAAAAAATCTAATAACTTTCCAGTCAAAAACTGTGTAAAAGTAATTTCTCTCACTGTATATGACAGCAATATGAGCTACACTAAGGCAGCACTTCAGGATTCTTCATGTAAGAAAGATCTTCAGTCACTTTTCTCTCATATTCAAGAATTATCATTAAAAATGGACAGATTGAACAATAAAATTGATGATTTTAAGAAAGATTGTTCCAAACAAATGGAACAAATTAATGAGGCTCTTCAGGTATAGAAAAATCAGATCTCTGGCATCAAAGAATCCCTTAATATTATGGATGGAAGTCTAAATGAAGGAGAAAACAACACTGGACTTTTATTGCTGTAAAATAAAATCTTGTCAGCTAAAGCAGATGACCTTGAAAATAGATCTCGAAGGAATAATATTTGTATATTTGGACTTCCTGAAGGTAATGAACATAATAATATGACTTTTTTTTAACTTCCTGGCTTCCTAAGACTTCAAATCTCCCTGAAGCTCTCTCATTTTGAATAGAGAAAGCACACTGGTCTCTTTGTAAACCTGCTGCAAAACCTGGTTCTTCTACAAGATCTATAGTGGTGAACTTTATTTCATCTCAGACAAAGAATTGATACTTAAAACTGCATGGGCTATGTCACCACTTAAATATGATGGAGATATTGTTTGTTTTGTCAATGACTACTCAGCAACAATAATGATGGCAAAAATAAAACTATTCCTGCCAATTATTAGAGAACTTAAAAAGAAGCAAATAAAAGTACATTTATTGTTCCCGGCCAGATTAAAGATTGTCCTTATAAATGGGGTTACACTCATGAAGATTCTGACCCTGCTTTGTCATTTCTACAAACAAATCAAATTCTTGAACAAACAGAGCAAATGGATTGGATTAATATATTCTTGAAGAGTTATATAGATTCAAATGGAAGCAAGATAAGTGAGAAAAAGAAAAAAATAAGGAGACAAAGAATTTTTCATTTTTCCTTTCTTTAATCCTTATTTACAAGGAAAGCAACATGATGTTAAAGCACATTTATTTTTTCCTTTTTGTAAACCAGCACAATTTTAGTTTTATATACACCTTTAACAATAAAGCAAAAAACAATAACATACTCGGTTACACCATAAATAGAAACTTGACTACAAGCAAGTAAACTTGCATATGAAAGGTAATTAAACTCTTTTTTTCCTGCATTATGCTTATTTATTTTACAGTTAATTGACAATATCTTTTCATGAGTTGGAACTAAAAAGCATACATTCTTTAACAAAAACATTAATTGTTTATATTAATATATAAAGTTGCAGGTTCCTATATGAAAGTGCCTGCTTAGAAGCTACTGCATATTTTATTTATAAAATAGAAAAGACTGCAGCATGACACATAGTTGAACTCACATTTGTTTATCGTATGTAGTTACTATTGCAGGCTTGAACACAGCATATATCTTTAGTACTATCTTCTATTTCTTGAAGCTTTTTGAGAAAAGTAACAACAGTGTTAATTTCTCTCGGTTACTTAAACAGTGTATTATACAAAATACCATCACCATCACTTTGATATCAAATGAATAGAAATTATCCAAAGTAAACACTTGCAAGAGTAATATTTAAAAGGAAGCTTTTTAAAATTAATAAGGTAACAATATGATTCTAAACATGCCTGGTGAGTCAATATACAATCTTAAATAATAAGCTATTGTTTTTGCTAGACACAATGGAATGTGAGATGGGGTGGGGGGTGAATATAGTTGTTAAAATGTCTCTTATGGTTGTTTAGTTAAAAAGAAGTTTTAGGATATTAAACCACCTTAAAGCTTTCTACTTGAGTAAAAGATCGAGCTTGGTGTTGTATGTAATAAACATTATTGTTATTTGAGGGCTGTACTTAACTATGTGAAGAGCATCACTGTGGTTTAGAAATTAAGCTCCTTTCTCTCAGGCTCAAGCTTTCTTCTTTAACTAGATTATGTGAAGTTTTTAAGGTAAAAGGCCTGAGATAACTTAAAATTCTCACCTAAACTGATAGAATAGAACTGCTCAAGCTTGGAGATATAGTTTGACAGGCAGCTTTGGCAAGATAATTTAAATAAAAGATGGAACCTTCTGAATATGCATTAGATCAAATTTCACTGTAGCAACACAGTTATACAAGCTAGCATAGCAGAAGAAAAGTTAATATCATGTTACATGAAGCACGAACACTTGAATTGAAACAGAAAAAATGTATATTGTTTGAAGGTATTATTTGATGGAAATGAATACAACTATGACATTTAAAGTTTTATTTTTTGGCAAAATATATAAGTGTAGAGCATACTGATGAAACACACAAAGTTTCCGAAGAAATAAAAATGCTGGGGATTTATCTTTGTATTAGTAAATCATAGTCTGTGTTCTCTAATAATTTATTTGATATATACAGTTAGGATTTTTTTAGTAAATAGGTCTAAAATGAAACAACTGTTCTACTTATTTGTATTAATAAAGACTTATAGAATACAGCTACACGTTTAGCTAATTGGTATTAGAGTTATATATATTCGTGGTAGAGTGGTTTGGGGGTATCATTCTTCTCACTCTTTGTCAGAATATTGGATGAGCTGGTTTGCTTGGCTGGTTAGACTATTCAAACATGGAGCCCTAGACTCCATGAGGGCTAGGAGGGGTTTTAGAAGTAATTGTTTTATGACAATCTTACTTATTGCCTTTTTGCAAGTGTCCACAAATGTAATGATTTTGTTTCCAGATCTACTCTCAGAATTTACTATTTGTATGAGCATTAATAAGCAGTTCTTTATAGCATCATTACCTATGAGAAATAAGTATATGTTTCTGATCAATAGGACAAATGACATTTATTAACTGTACTTCTATAAATGTTACTGGATTAACAACGGAAACAAGAGAGGTAACTTAAATAGATATCTGGAGCTGTTTAACTCTCCGGTTATCTTTCTACAGGAAACACACTTATTAGCATAAAATATAAACAGACTTAACACTAAGAGTTACAGTATACTCTCTAGTTCACAAAATAATCAGGAAAAAAAGGGTAGTAGCTTTTTTATGGAAGAATTCTTTACCTGTGCCTGAAGTTATGGGAGCATATCAAGATGATAAAGGTATGTTTTGTACTGCTTCTATAAAACACAATAAGAAGATATTAACTCTAATGTGCACTGTTAATGTGTATGGATTCCAGGAATAGGAGTCAAGACAGTTGATCAACATTTAAAGCAAGTAATTCAACATACAAAAGGCAGTATCATTTTAGCAGGAGACTTTAACTGTATATTATCATCAAGTGATACTAATACAAATAGTAAAATGAAAATTCAGCCATCTACAAAAAAAGTTAATGAAATGTACTGAATTATTTCATCTTAGATATAAAAGAATTTTCAGAGCCAAATTCATTAATCTTTATGCATTATTCTCATAGGCATGGACCACATTCCATAATAGACAGAGTTTATAACTTTAATGAACTAGTAAATAAGCTGGCTAAAGTTAAGACTGTAACTTGTCCATTTTCAGATCACAATGCAATCACTTTTGAATTGTCTTTGAACTATAATAATAGTGTTAAAATAAGAAGAATATGAGCATATATAACAGGTTTACAAGAGTTTAAAGACTATTTTCTTAAAGAAATGTCCTCCTGTATGGAAATTAATAAAGCGGATACTTCATAAATCTATATATGGGATGCTCTAAAAGCATATCTGGTAGAATCACTAATTGGCTATCAAATAAAAAAACAATGGGGCAAAGAATTGCATTACATGAAATACAGGGAAAACTTGATAAGTTGAAGTTAGAAATCGAGAAGAATAAAAATAATAACATAGAAGAAATCAATACGCTAAATGACAAATACTTAGAAATGTTAAATCATAAAACCAAAATCTGTCTTGAGAAGTTTAAGATAATTAACTTTTCTATCAACCCAAAGTCTATCCACAATCTAGCCACCAAAACAAAATTACTCAATAAATATAGTCATGTAAAAGAAATCTATTCAAATAGAAAGGAAAGAAAAGAAAAGTAACAGAAATAGAAAACATTCTAAAGGATTTCAGAGATTATTACAATGAATTTAATCAAAATAATATACCAATAGATCCAGAGGAAACAATCAAAGTGTTTATTAGAAAAAAATATAAAAACTAGACTATCAAATGACCAAATGAAATTAATTGATAAATTGATTTCTATGTCTGAACTTCAAACCCAAATTTCTAAATTGAAGTCTAATAAAGCACCCGGTAATGATGGAATTATATCTGAACTTTATAAGCTGTTACCTAAAGAAGTTCTATCATATTACATAAGGATTTTTTCTATAGTTAAGGACTTAACTAAAATTCATCCTTCTTGAAAATATACTCTTATTGCTCCAGTTTTAAAAACTGAAAAGGATCCTACTCAATGCTCTTCATACAGACCCATTTCACCTCTAAATGCAGATTATAAGCTATTCATGGCAATTCATGCTGATAGACTAAAACACATTCTACCTTCTATGATTGATGAAGATAAAACTGGTTTTATTTTAAATAGAAACACCCATGATAATAATAAAAGAACAATTACAATAATCAACTATGCAAATAAAAATGAGAACTTAACATCAATGAGTCTTGATATAAATAATGCTTTTGACTCAGTCAACTGGAAATATCTTTTGCTAGTTCTAGGAGAATGCAAGTTTGAACTTTGCACATCTTATTAATCTCTATACAGATTGCTTTGCATAAGTCAAAATTGGTACATTCACATCTGATTCTATACAAGTATTACATGGAACTAAACAAGGATGTTCTCTTTCATGTCTGCTTTTTACCCTAGTTACGAAACCTTTTGCTAACTTTGTTAGATCAAATACAGATATAAACAGTATTAAAATGACGGAGAATTCAAGTTCTACAATTCAGTTGTTTGCAGATTACATCTTATTAACATTGAGTGATAATAATAAATCTAAACCTGCAACTTTTTTAGCAATGGAATTATTTCAAAGAAATTCTGGTTTAACATTTAATGATAACAAAACAAAAAGTTTACTGATAAACATAAATAAGAATAAAATCCCAAGTAAGTTCCGTGAATATATTGTTAAAGAAAAGAAAATGAATTACTTGGGAATAACCATAATGGATAATATTAAATATATTGTAAATTATAATTATACTAATTGTGTAAATAAGCTAAAGAATATAATGGACAGATGGAATAAAATTGGTTTTACAAAGGAAGAAAGGCTCTGTATAATAAAAATGATTATCTTGCTAAAAATCCTATATATTATTCAATCATTACCATTACCTCCTAGGAAAACCTGTATTAAAGATTTAAGCACTTTAATTTTGAAATTTCTATAGATGGGTAGTTGAGATCCCCCATGAATATCATATTGTTGAATGTTGAGGGACTCTAATACACTGAGATAGATAGCACAGGTTTCCAGGGACATGAAGGGGGACTTATATGTTGCAAGGATATGGACCAATACCCTGTTTATGGTGAGTTGCAGATGTATGAGCTTCATTGGGTCATACATTTTAACTTGTCTGGATGTGAGACTGGTCTTAATTTAGACTGACACTGCTCCACCTGTAGTTCCTTCCTGTGCAGTAGCTGTTCTAAAGGTGTGAAAAGCATTCTAACCTTGCATTGCTTGTGTGCTCTCAGCAACTTTAAACCATGTTTCCATTACTACACAGATGTTTGCACTCCCCAGGAAAAGGAAGGCTGGCAGGGAGTGGAGTTTCTTGTTAAGACTTCTAGCACTGAGCAATACAACCATCAGACAGGTTCAGTTAAGTCGGTAGATTTATCAGTTTGGTATCACTTAAGAGGCACTATGGGGCTGCAAAATATCCTTGTCAATATCAAAAAGCCTAGAGAGGATGAGTGCAGACCATATCTGGAAAAGCAGCATGGTCTGTCAGCCATGTTCTCCCAGAATGTCAAATATTGCACCCTCCTGGATTGCCACCAGAATCTATGCCAATATTTAAAATCAATCATTTTCTGTTGGTAAAATGGCATCATCCTTGGAGAAGGTAGTTTGCTGCTCAATGCTAGGCTCATACCTGCCTGAGACACATAATCAGTGGGCTCAATCATGTCTGACTTCATATAGTCAAGGGAGGTACGTGTGAGGTCATTAACACCCACATGGACTACGACAGAGTTATACTGGTGCCTGTAGTTCAATGACCTTATTGCCTGTGTAACTTAACAGATCCTAGCCCTGGAAAGGCAGCTAACTGTGACTCTTTCCCTAGTCATTTTGATAAGGGGGACATCAGTGTGGCTCAGTACAGAACTGAAAATGAGCAGGATATTTGGCTGAGTGCTGGTTTGCCTTAAGGGCTTAGCAGTTGAACCAATAGAAACAGTGTTACTATGTGTAGCTGGGGGTGGCATTTTAAAGCAGTTTACATGATGGCTGAGGCTCTTTTCTTTGATTGTACTGCGCAGAAGGTCTTAGTATTTTAGGAAGGTAATGCTGCGGTAGCGTTGTTGCCTCACAGTTAGATGTTGCCCATTCGATTCTCAGTTAGAGCGTCTTCTGTGTGACGACATGCGTGAATGGGCCAGCACGTAAAACTCTACTGCCAATCATTAGCGGACCGGAGTTCCGCTGTGGCGACCCCTAACCGGGAAAAGCCGAAAGACACAACAACCTGTAAATGCTTCAGCATAAATAGTTTTATTTGTAGGGTGTTTACTCTGTGCAGTATGTGTGGTGCAAGTATCACTGACAACCTCTATAGAAATAGTTTTAATTGTATGAGAGAGTTTTGCCACCAGTGCTAAAGTGTATTTACACCTCTTACATACACTGTCTGTTTTATTAAGAATAAGTGGGTTGTCAGTGTACATGAGGCAGTTGCTACAATGCCTCAGAATAACCATCTCAACCAGGCTGGCCACAGAGAGAGAGACAGGAAGTGCATATCCATGGTCACTGATCTACTAGGTAGGAGTGAAGAAAACTTAAATAATGAAAAAGTCAATAAGTCAAGCAACTTGATGAGCAATGCTTTGTTATGAGCAAACTAGATGGTCTAGTAGATAAAAAAATCTATCTAGACAGTAACGTGACAGGAATGCAGACCGCAGACCAGAAAAAGACTTGGAATAGCAAGCACAATAAGCCACAGTATTTTCTCATTTTACATAATTTTAAGTATTTGAGCATACATGACAGTAGATGCTATTTTTATGGTATGGTGGAGTGGATACATTTTTTAAAATTTTTAAAAATATGTTATTAGGCAAACTTTCTGTTAAAGACTGCATAAGATATAAAAGTGTCTCAGAAGATTTGTGTTTAGAATCAGGATGTTGTAAACCTGAAACAATTAATCACATATTTCAATTCAAGAGAACTGAATGTTTTTGGAGGATTGTACAAAGGATTTAGTCAATACTAAAACATGTTGCTGCTTCTCTCCTGGCAGTATTATATAGAAACCATGACTCGTTTTCTTCCTTTCTGGTTCATTTTCTAAATAAATTAGTTTCTGACCATTTATAGCATATTGTGCTTGATATATATCACCCTGTTTTGTGGAACAAGCTATGGGATAACTTAAATGTTTTGAGGAAACTATCCTTTTGGCTGTGACATAAGGATTAGGCTAGTTAATTACCCAGGTTGATATGATCCTTTATTGCATTTTATGTACATTCTGATATTCCATTATTTCTATTTGTCTCACATAATTATTTTATTATGTATTTTTTTATTTTTTGTAATAATATCTAATAAACCCCTACTCTTTTTGTAAGTATCATGGGATCTTTTACATTAACCTGCACTACCACTAATCCAGGTAGATGCAACTTTGGCACACTCAGGAGTGCACCCTCTCCTTATACTCCAGTGTTACATCAGGAATAGAAATGAATACAAGTACTTGGTGTGGGAATAGAATCTAGTCCCTTCTTATCTTCTGGCATCAACAAAGTGTAATGTCTGTACAAACACTAACACAGTCAGCATATTTTCCTCATCACTGAGAAGAAGTGTAACTAGTTTGTCAAATTTTCTTGAGCTTATTGTTTTAGCATTTTGCCTCGAGAGCATGAATGCAACACAGGATCATAGGATTATAACAAGGTACTAGGCTAATGGCCCCAGGGGCCTTTACAAGCCGAGCCAAGTTCAACCCATGTTCCCAAAAGTATCTGGTTCAAGCAGACAGTAAAATCAGCACCTATTGCCACTGTCCAAGAGAGGCACAGGTGGAACCCCCAGGGTGAATTCCTGGTTATCCATCCAATTGTCTAAATTATGCTTTAAATAGGGCCAATGAGGGGCTTTGTTTAGCATGAACAGAAAGCTTGTTCCAAGGGTGGGGCAACCTCTGTGAGACAAATCTGTCTCTCCAGCAAGTTCTGTTGATGTCACATACCAGGTTAAGGTCTTTTGAGAGAGTGACCCATGTGCCATTTGACTAGTGAATGTGCAGAATTTCCATTAAAGCTGGGTCAGAGATTGGTCTATATGCAAGACACAGATCGCCTCTGAGCAGTCTGTACAACACAGAGTAAAGTGACAATGATTTCAGTCTGTCTGCATAAGACAAATCATGAAGACCCTGAATTTTCTTTGTAATGAACCTTTGTGGTCTCTCCATTGCTGCAGGTGTTTGGAAAAGGAACACACAAAAGGTAATGTTGTACTTTATTATTGGCCTGGTGAAGGAAGAGTACAGGGAGGTTATAACCTCTATTTTACTGGTTGCAATGCTTTCACTTGTGAGATGACCAATATAAAATAGCCTCTGTGGAGACATGGTGATCGAAGTTAAGGTTGCTGTCAGCCTGTGTGCCCAGATCCCTCATCACTGAATGCATGCTTAGGGTATTGCTATTGCTGTGGTAATTTGCAGGTCCATCACCATTGCCAAAGGGGATGATAATGCATTTTGTTGCATTGTTTAAGACCATAACTTTGGCACCAGTCATTAGTCTGCGTAGAACCTTTTTGCTGGATGTTGACATCACTAGGTGTTTCACTGATCACTACCAGTTTCAAGTCATCAGCAAACTTTGTCAGCTATAGTCGTTAATCACTACTGTTAGGAATCTACTTCTCCAAAGTACAGCCTGTACTTTGGAGAAATAGATTCCCAACACCACTGGTTATGGGTCTGCTGGAGGAGGTGAAGTTCCCTATTTTGATCTTATGAATTCTATCAGTGAGCCAGTTTGCAACCCATCTGACAGCATATGGTTTGATATCAAGCTGGGTGAGTTTATCAATGATGCCAGAGTGGGGGATTGTGTCAAAGGCCTTGGCTAAGTCTAGGTAAGCTGTATGCACAGATTTTACCTCATCTAGGGCTTTGGTAACTGTCTCAAAGAAGCCCTCCAAGTTTAACTGGCATGTTCTCCCCTTGACAAAGCCAAACTGGGTGGGATCAAGAATTTGGAGATGTCCTACATCTTTGTTAACAAGGTACATGATGTTCCATGGCCTTGCAGATAAGGTTGATAAGGCTAATGGGTCTATAGTTCCTGGGGGGGTCTGTAAATGCACTCCCTTTGTGCAAAGGTATGATGGTAGCTGTTTTCTATTCTGCTGGGATGAAGCCAGTGCTTAGGCTGTGATTGAAAAGTGTGCCCAATGGTGATAGTAATTCCTGTTTTAACCCATGTAGAACACATCCTGGGATGTTGTCTGATCCCATAGAGGCTGTGATTTTGGCCTTGGGAAGGGCATTTAAGACCACCTTCTCAGAGATATTAGCTAGGGGGCAGGTGTTAGAGATGCTTTGCAGTATATGTAGTGGGGACCAGCAGTGAAGTTTTCTCTAAACCTGTCAGCCAGCAGGTTTGCTATATCCACAGGTTCTATATATGTAGTACCATTAACTATGAGTTCAGGGCAAATCTGGGCCTTACCTTTGAGGTTACAAATGTAACTAAAGAACACCTTGTGGTTATCCTTAGTTAGGGAAGCTAACTTGGATTTGTAGTTAGCTTTGGAGGACTTCACTAGGAGTCTTATTTGCTTGTTTAAGTTGAGGAGAGAGTTTTTCTGAGACCATTCCTTCCTACTCTTAGACAGCATTTTCTTTCTCCTATTGTATAGCCTATTAATGGCAGTTGTCCACCAGTCAGGTTTGTTTTTTGTTGAAGACCTTGCTTTGGTTCTATCAGGTACAGCAGAGTCAACACAATTGTAAAGGTGGTTGTACAAAGCATTGGTGTATAACTTAGCATAGGTGTCTGTTCCATCAGTGGGGGGAAGGGCTATGAAGCTATTTATGCTGTCATGTAAGTGATTGTAACTGGCCTTTGAGACATCTTTTAGTCTAGCAGTTGATAAGGGGGAGGGTCTAGTGTTACAATTGCTTCTAGCAAGACTGATTTGTGGTCAGATCTCACCATGGATAGCCACATAGTGGGGGTGGTGCAGCAGTCCCTCATGTTGGTGACCACCATATCTAGGATGTTTGAGCCACTTGTGGGAGTGTCAACCAGCTGGTCCAGGGCACTGGAGTTAACGAAGTCTGGGAACCTTTGGGCAAGTGAGATAGAACATGTATAATTTACACAATCAATGGATGGGTAATTAAAGTCACCCATAACTGGGGTGTTTGGTTGTGTCTTGATTGACTCAAGCAGATCCAAATAGGCTGAGTAGATGTCCTTATTCATGGAGGGAGTCCTATAGCTGGCAATGACCCGAAGAGGAGTCTTAACTACAGTCAATTACACCTGAACTAATTCAAGGAAATCATGCTGTTTAACCAATCTAGAGGTGTATTTATCTTTAATGAATATTGGTACACCACCTAATTTTGTTATCACCCACTCAGTCTGTGGTCTGAATATGTGGAAGGAAATGTATCCTGGTATAGCTGGTGCACTGTGTGCAGCCTTAAACCAGGTCTCAGTGGTGACTGCACAAATGTCAGCATCTTCCAGGGTGAAGAATGCTTCCAGTTGGTGAAGTTTCTGGTTTAGACTCCTAGTGTTTAGCATCATAACCTTGAGGTTGTTTTTAGAGTGTATTTTTACATCAGGAATTGTGTTCTTGTGACATTGCCTAAAAAGGCACTATGGGGATGGCAAGAGCCTTAGCCAGTAGCTGAAATCCCAGGGGTAACAAATGAAGACCATCTCTGGCAAAGCATCAAGGTCTGCCAACCATGTCATCCCAGGCTAATAGATACTGGATCCCCTTTGAATGACACCAGAAACTAAGCCAATTGTTGAAGTCAATCATGTTTTGTTTGTATTGAGGTATCATCCTAGGTGAAAGTAAAACACTGCTTAAGGCTAGGGGCATACCTGCCTGAGACACATAATCAGAGAGCTCAGTCATGTCTCTATTCATATAGTCCAGTGAGGTACATCTCAAGTCGTTCACACCAACATGGACTATGAAGGAGTCATAACAGTGCCTGTTGTTGAGAGACTTGAATGTGTGTGTAATGTGACAGATCCTGGCACCTGATAGACAGATGACTTTCCTTATCCAACCTGGTGAGAGTGACATCTGTCTCACAATTGAGTCACCTATGACTAAGGTGTTTGTTTTTGTGTTATTCCTTAGGGGCTTGGCTGGTGAGACACTGGAGTGTGATATATTATGTGTACTATGTTCTGCAGAGAATGTATTATGTGAATCATATGTTTGCATTTGAGAGGTCTCTGATGTTTAGGTAAGCTTCTGGTAAGGACCTATACATATGTAGGTTTATGTGTTGTTGGTTGATAGGTGCAGGAGGTGAGGTGTGCATGGAGTCAGCCTGC
This sequence comes from Protopterus annectens, assembly GCF_019279795.1. Classification (NCBI taxonomy): domain Eukaryota; kingdom Metazoa; phylum Chordata; order Ceratodontiformes; family Protopteridae; genus Protopterus; species Protopterus annectens. The sequence continues at coordinate 1,441,088,367 of NC_056726.1, forward strand.
TTAGTATCTGATGAACTGACTGGTGTGAGAGAGAGAGAGAGAGAGAGAGCCTGGATTCTAGGTTTTTGATATAGATGCATCTCTCATATGATGAATTTGTGTGGACTAGAAGAACATGAGGCAATTGCTGCATTGCCTCAGGATGCCGCATGTTGACCAGGCTGGCTGGAGAAGCTGTAGGAAATTGTCTGTCCATAATGCTAGGTATGTTGATGTGGTCAGAAAACAGGGAGAGCACAGGAAGGACTAGGTAAAGTAGAGGACAGGAGAAGTGGACAAAAACTACAAAGGGCTGGTAGGTAGGATCTGCACTGGTACTTCAGCAGCTTCACTGAATGTATCACCTGTCATTGAGGGACAATCATGAGAACTCACCAATGGAGCACCAGCAGAGTACTAAGGGAAAATTTGCAGGCAGAAGTGTTTGCATCTATAACCATCAATGGTGCCCACTTCTGCTCAGCAGTGCGCGATGTGCAAACAAGCACATACCTGCACAAACACAGTGCTAAAGTAGCCAATGAGAGCAAACTAATTTAAACAAATTAACCAATAAAAAGCTCAAAACTGAGCCCTGGTCCAGCAAGAGATCAGATGAGTTCTAACTGTGCACTCCTGCCACTAGGATGCAGGAGAACCCTCTCCAACAAAAGCTGACCTGATTTAGTGTTCAAGTTATACAAATAGAACTATATTCAGCAGGTCTGAATCTAGTCTATAGTACAGCAAATAAAGTGCAACAACTTCAGAAGAAAACAGTTCAAAGAAGCAGTGATATGTTAAAAATGCAATTCAAGAGTGCAAAATACAGTGAAAAATTCTACTTAAGTTTTGCAGAGATCAGCAGATGCCTTGGTTTGATCAGATAAATACACCAGAGCAGTAGATGGTCATCAAAACAAGCACAAACCTGTGCAAATGCTGCTCATATGTAGGAAACAAGCAATTGCACACTATCTCTTTTGTCAAAATGCTTATACATATCTTCCTTTTCTTTACAAACTTTTATATTTAAACCATATTTCCTTAATCACAGACATCTCTTAAAATATTTAGTACAGCAATAGTTTTGAAGTGCTGTGCATTCAAATGAGAAAAATATATCCATCATATACTCTGTATAATGTTTCTCTTTGTTAATTGTCAATAGTAGAAATAATTAATAAGATAGGAAGTGACATGTAAATAAATGAAAATACCAGCTTTGAAAACAGTAATTATTCTGCCCATTTCTCACACGCTGATTAAGTCATAGATCCACCACTCAGTGTAGACACTTACAACAGGATAGCTTACATTCATGAGAGTGTAACAGGTGGCAGCAATAAAAGAGAAACATCCAGGGATGCCAATACCACATATATGGTCTAGACCACTGAAGTAGCAGGCTGTGCCAAATTAGCACTAGGAACAAAGGTGATTGGAACAGAGACATCAGGGTAAATAAAATAGACATGCATGGGTTCCAACAGGTCTATATTAATTTGTTGATTGTAGAAATAATCAACAGATAAAGCATCTAACAGTAAGCATCAAAACTCTGGAATGTTGAAATGCAGAAGTACTTATTTACCCGTAATTGCTGTACAATTGGCAGTCGGATTTTGCACTTTTCCAGCTCTAGTGTGACCTCAGAGTTGGTATATACAATTAGTAGGGGGTGGGGGTGCACAGAGGGGCTTGACCCCCACAGAAAAGTGTTTTATATAGTTTTGCTTGCCTATGTTATGAAGTTTTGATGTTTCTGGTTTGATATTTTGTGTGATGACTATTTCTGCAGCTGACAATTTAATATAGATCTGGGTTCCAACTCCTGACTTTGTTCAAGGATATATTCACCGAAATAATGTATTAGCAACACATACATGAAGTAGTCATGAAAGAGGCAGTTACAAAATACATGTCAGAGGAACAGAGTAGGTGATAGTAGAGTAAAGAATGCTCAAATTTACAAGGTGCTAAAACCTCTTTAAGAGTGAAACTATCTTTAGAAGACAATCCTAACATATTCAGAAGTATGCAGGACAACAGTTTCACTCTAGTACTTTCTCCATTTAAAACTGCTGTAGGTGAGACATCCTTCCTGGGAAATGCTACCTGGAACCACCGACCTACAAATATCAAAAATCTAGAAATAATTAAAAACTTCAAAGATGCACTTAATGAGCATCTCTTTATTGAATCTACCTGCAAATGTTACCACAACAATGGTTAGGTAACTTACCATCCCATATCATGTATACTAAAAGACATTTATAAACATTAATAAACTTTTCTCAGTCTCTTAATGTGGCATCTTGTATACAAATATTTCACATGTACATAGAAGTTTATGTATTATATGCATGATTGCATTACATTTTATGCACATCTTAGCTTGCATTTTATATATATATCTTTTTTCTGTCATTGCAGTCTGACTGGATGTTTTAATACTACTCTCTCTGAATTCAGTTTTACTATGTTCTGAATTTTGATACATACTCAGTTTGTATATAATATTACTGATTGAAATACTGATGTTTTTACTACTCTTTGAGTGTGAGTTATGCCTGAAAAGGGTCAACAGACCAGTCCACTTACTCAGTGAACAAATAGTAAATAAATAAATAAAAGAAAATGTATGTGTCTGGGATCAGAGCCTCTGACCTATTACATTGATACTGCAAATGAATGGCACTGAGTAAGACACACCATAGATGAAGGTGTTCTGTAGAAATGTGACTCCACATAGACATGTAAAATTATAAATGATGCAGATTGTAAAATGAACAGAGAAGAATGACATAACACAGGCGGGGAGTTAAAGCCACTATCTACTGTAAGAAACTCTGCATTAATTTAGTGAGCCATGGGATTTGTCAGGTGAATAAGTCATGTTACCACATTTTACATTTATATGGCAATATTAACTCATGATAATGACAGTTACCACCATTCCATAAGTTAGAAAATCATAGATTTGAACCCATGCCTGTCTAGCTCACAGTCTCTTCACTTGTACACTAGCTACTGATACCACATACAAATTAGAAAACACTTGTCAGAAACACATACATTTGAAATAATGTCATCAACAATATGTATGTGTGGATGAATATGGCCATGGTTAAAAGTGAGTCAAAGGCTGAGGGGAAGATGTCACATCCAAGCAAAATTTGTTACAATACATCTGTTCACTAAATTGATATTGTATGTCAGCAATTAATTTATACTTGGATACAGCATAAATCGGAGTGGATTCAAATCCCTGCCTACATAACTCAGTATGTTGACATGTGTTTTATCTACTAATGCCACAGAACTAGTAATATGACGTTTGTCAGAAAGCACACACTTGAAGGTAGTGTGGCAACATTCTGGAAGAGTGATAAATAATCATTGTGAAAAAGACACCAGTCATCAGTGGTTCAGAAGACTCACCATACCTTATTGACAGTTTCATCCCATCAGGAGTATACTGAACCATGAAAGCTGTTACAGATTCATAGGTTCATAGGTAAGTACTAGCCTAATAGCTCTGGAGCCAATGCAAGCCTAGCCCAAGAATATTCCCAGTCATCTGGCTGCCAGACGTTAGTTCCTTGTGTCCCGCCATTGAAGTGATTCCCCTGGGTGAATTTCCTATTAGCCATCCACTCATCAAGATTTTTCTTGAAGAGGGCTAGTGAGGTGCTCTGCTTGATGTGAATGGGGAGTTTATTCCAGAGTATGTGAGGTCTCTGGGTTAGGAACCTGTCCCTTGAGCAGGTTCTGTTTAATGTGGTGATGAGGTTGAGGTCTTTGGAGCATGTGGCATAGAAGGATTGTGACTTTTTCAGATGAAGCATGTCTAGCAATACTGGGTCAGACATGGCTTTGTATCAAGCAGAAATTGCCTATAAGTAGGCGATATGAGATGGAGTAAAGCTGGAATTTTATGAGTCTTTCTGTATAAGGCACGTGTTTGAGTCCTAAGATCCTCTTTGTGAGGAACTTTTGTGGCCTCTCCAGCTGTTGGAGATGTCTATTGAGGTACATGCCAAATGGGGCATTGTACTCTATAATGGGTCTAATGAAGGACGAGTAGAGAGGGATTATGAATTCTTTCTTCCTGGATGAGAAACCTTTTGTAATGAGATGTGCCACATAGAATGACTTTCTAATGGCAGTTGCAATATGGTTGTCAAAAGAGAGGTTGCTATCTACCTGTGTCCCTAGATCTCTTATCACACCTTCAGAATGAAGTGGGTTACCATCAATTTGGTAGTTTGTGGGCACTGTGTTTTTCCCGATGAATTCACACTGCATAGCATACCTGTGACAGGTCAGAGGACATCATTACCCATACTGTGTTCCACCTACACTCAGTAAACTACATGTGCCTTTGTATGTCACAGGAGTGTTCTACCAGTGGCCTGTTCACAGAAGCAACACTACAAAAGGTGTCTGAGTAACATGTGCATATCACACCAGTGGCAGCTACAGTAAAACAGGGTTAATGTTTTGTACTCCCCTGTCATTGTAGCCCCTACCACACAGACAAATGGGAGGCATCTGCATATGTGAGAATGTGAATGGCCATGACCTAGGAGCAATAGCTGACTCAGTGTTGTGGACAACATACAGCATGGGCTTTGTGGGTGAGGTGCGTGACTTATGTGCACAATCTGACAGCTGCTTATTGCATTGTCACCACTATGTTAATAACCCTGTACCCATTAACTACCACCTCGGCAGCGGTCAACATTATGGACAATGTGTGTAAGGGATAGTGCTGTGCAGTTTACCTCCCTGAGCTAGTGACATCACCAGGCCTATTAGGTAGTCATAAGAAGCAACCCAAGTTATGACAGGGTGCCATCCATGAGCATGGAGATCATTGGACAACCATACTCAGCACTCACGTGACCAATATCAGATCACATATCACCTTTAAGGGGTATTGGCCATGCTTGGATGGGCAACACCAGCCTTCACAATCCACATCTCCACTATGCAGCATGCTGTCTACCCTGCATAAAGACATGTGCAACACTGTGATGTTGGACATGCTACACGTACATATCCTGATCTGAAAGACATACGTCATGGACGGCCACCTTCCTAGTACAAGGGCCGTCACATGCTGGACAGATCCCTGTGCCATACATGTGACATACTCCTGCCATACCATGCAACCCTGTACAGCAAAGCTGCACATGTCATCTCTGTCATACATGGTGCGATGACCACATGGTAGATGTATCAGTGACTGTCTGGATCAGTAATGTGACACTGATTCACCTGTCGGTGGGAACATGGCTGTCGGATACAGCTAGAAAACCTGACATCATATGCCCATACATGGCCCAGGGCATACACACTACTACATGATCTTGGCCGTACATGCTAAAGGTGATAACCATACTTGCGAATACCATCCGGCTAGCCATTGTCCCATGTGTATCACATGTGCAACACAGGCGATGCGTGGCAGGATGTTGAACTGTTGTACAGTGCCATGTAGATGTATATGGCAAAACACATGCATGTAAAGGTTTCCGTGCGCATGTTTGCATTGTCACTGCCCATGTCCGTGAAGGCAGTGTATGTGATGATATGTGACATATACACAGCATCAAGGTCAACAGCATTAATGTGCACACATCCAGGCATGTGCTGATAGGTAAAAACACCAGTACAGGCAAACAGACATGCCCACATCAAGACAGCATTCACATGGAGTATGAGCAATGTAATGAGGTGACATGTATATGGTGATAATATCCAATCCCCATCGGGTGTTACATGTGTGTGAAACAAACATGTCAGTCGTGTGAGTGTCATGACGATTTGCAAAGACAGCTGTTCATAAGTACTAAATATAATACACATGAATGTGCATCTGTATCTCTGTGCATCTCTGAGATGCTGTGACCTGTCTCCATCATTATGTCTTACAGATAATGCCTCGATCACGATTGCCAGCATATAGCCGCTTGGAGGATAATGCCCTCATACCATACCTCCATGATAACTATGAGGTACTGTACAGCCATGTGCCATGGCATGCCCAGAAGCGTGATGACCTGTGGCAGGAACTTCACAGGAGGGTTAATGATGTGGGTGGCCATAACTGCACCTACCAGCAGGTGCGCAGACACTGCATGGACCTGATCCGACATGCGAAACAGCGTGCCAATGCAATCGCCAGGGAACAAGGTAGAACAGGTGGTGGGCCACCAACCCAGCCCCCACTCACACCTATCGAGGAGCTACTGGCCAGCCTGGGGACCCCATCAGCACAGCATCCACAAACTCTAGCTGCCATTGTGGAGGTGGGTGTCTCCCAACCACAGAGCCTGGAGTTGCCCGGTAAGTCACTACTGCACATATAAATAGTATATCCCATTTAGTCGCATGTGTCACTGTACACTATGTAATGTAACATCATATGCAAGGTATGTTTGCACACATGCCGCATACTATAGTATGCTACCCTGTGTATGCACACATGTGCATACTCCATAGTATATGCTATTGTACTGGTGAATGTGTTAACATGCAAAGTGCACCCTGTAGCTGTCATAGAGTCATGGATAATGATCAAACTGCTGTGTCACCCCTATACAGGTACCTCTGGCGTGCTGCAGAGACAGCAGTCCACTGCAGGTGAGACAGTTATCAGTATCAGGCATGTGAATGCACAGATTTATTTGCCATGTGGCCAGTTAACACATGTACACATAATGTATGGTCCAGTCACGTTATACAGGTCGCAGCTTTCATCAGTCACACTGGCTACCCATGTGCAATATATACAAACCAAATGAAACAACAACATGAAACCACAGTAACTGTCATTGCTAGATGTGTGGACAGCTGTTCATACAACGGTGGAGGCATTGTTCAATGTAGGAATATGTGCTATACATTAGAACAACACATGTGGGGTATGCAAACAGTACTACACAGTGAGCTGGAATATGGGCAGCCCACATGATTCACCATTGTGGAATGTGCCCCTGCAATGAGTGCAGACATAGTGATGTGCCAGCTGACATGTCCCAGACATGTAGTGGTCCGGCTGCAACATTGTCACACTATCCCATAAAACATTTCCCACATACCAAACATACAACTCTTCGTCTGTATAACCCTGTGGACACTGGAGTATCTGACATCTATGGGTGTATGTCATATGGGACAACACAGACATGTGACATAGACAGCCATCACACACATCTGCCCAACACATGTTCACACATGGCCATGAAGGATGGCCAGAGACATGTAGTAACACACAGTATATGTGATTTGTATGTGTGTACACCCTGTTGCACATTGTCTACACATGGTCCAACTATAGCCTTTGTTGAATGGTTATATAGTAGATGTGGAACACTGGACATCCTAACAGCCTGTGCACAGCTTGTGGAGGTGTCACTTAATTCAACCACATACAATGTGTTGCACATCATGACTGTGTCACAGCATGAAAGTAGTCACCTGTACAGCTTCCACATACATACACAGACACCACGTCAGGCCAGAGATACCGTACATTTCCCTTGCTGCTGTTGGACATCACTGTCAGCTGTGCACCTCATGTCTGTGGTACATAAATGTCATGTAGAACATGGTGTATTGACCAGTCTGCCATGTGTGGACATGGGTCACAATCCACAGTATGTATGTATTGTGTATGCACACAGTCGTGGCTATGCAATGTATCTGTATTCCACACTGTATAGCAATAGAGACTCCTCATGATTCCATGCAATGGTACTGTGCCTGTACTTCACACTGTATAGCAATATAGACACCTCATACCACCCTCAATGGTCATACACATCTGCTAAAACTGCATTCTATCTGTAGGGCATACAGATAACACTGCAATGTGACACCATTACACCACTGTACATGTGTCAGGACACCATTGTGTCAAAGATGTATGTATGTCACTGCACACATCAGCCGATTACATGTCATATTACATGTTAATGTCAAGGACATATGCCTTACATCAGCCGTGTGTACTGTTAACCTGTGCTGGTCCACATGGTGTATCACAGGGATGCATGCTTACTACCATGATTGTGTGAAATGCATGGCTTCTGCTATGACACATGCTTGCTGTTGTGTGCAACCCAGGGATGTAATCTAACTAACACTGTTAATGTCTGAGCTGCATGCCATCTGCTGTATCACATGCATGCTGCATGCCGTCTGCTGTATCACATGCATGCTGCATGCCTTCTGTCATATCACATGCATGGCCTTCTGTCATATCACATGCATGGTTGTCCGTGTGTGTCTGTGTGTGTGTGTGTGTGTGTGTGTGTGTGTGTGTGTGTGTGTGTGTGTGTGTGTGTGTGTCTGTGTGTGTCTGTGTGTGTGAGTGTGTGTGTGTGTGTGTGTGTGTGTGTGTGTGTGTGTGTGTGTCTGTGTGTGTGTGTGTGTGTCTGTGTGTCTGTGTCTCTATTGTAATGTGTGTGTGTGTCTGTGTGTGTGTCTGTGTATGTGTCTCTATTGTAATGTAGAGTCTTTGTTTGCCTTCACAGGTGATGTAGGTGCATTGCCCTCATGCGGTCCATCTGATGTTAGTGTCCCCACAGACTCTAGCAGTGATGAACATATGCTTGAGGTACAGGCAGGGTTGTCAGGGGCTGAATCTGTGCCTTTGGTTGCCATCCCACCTATATCCTCCTCTTCCCCGCACCCACTTCTCATGCCAACACATACCCCATCACCAGTGGCCATAGAGGAAGGACAGTTACTATGTGTTAGCTTGGAACAGGAACGTGTGGTGGCTACAGAAGGTGTGTCATCACACCATGGTGTCAGTGAAATGACCGCAGATGTGCCACACAGGCATATGGCCAGTGCTGCTCGTAGGAGGATGCCTGGCCGACATGCACCTGCATGACAAAGCGCAGCAGCTGGTGTCACCAGACACATGTTTCAGACTGTAATAGCAGCACAGGCACATGCTGAATGGCAGACCAGAGAAGGACAGAGGCTTCAGAGGGCTGCTATCCATTCTTTAAATGAAAACATCCAGGCACTGGCAAATGCTCAGCAGATTGCTGATGTTTTGGACAAGCGATTGGATGACATGGTTGGAATCCTTGACCATGGCATGGCAATCCGTGAACATGAGTTGTCTGTGCTGGAACATCTAGTAGGAGTGAGGTGTAGGCCACATGAACGTAGGCCAGCTACACCACCTGGTGCAGGTCTACGTGAACGAGCTACCTCACAAGCCTGCTCCCATAGTGCCGGTAGCAGCAGCAGTGCAGCTGGTGCTGTGCTGTCCACACCAGGACACAGCAGGCCACATGGATGTGGCCCTGGATTGTCCCAGCGGGGACATGGTTCCAGTGGACATGTGTCATCGGACCGTACCCATTCTCTACCTCTGTCTGGTAGTGCCTGTGCAACCCCTGGCAGGCACAGGTCATGTGGCCGTGGCTGGATGCAGTGAGCTGTACATCCTGGTCTGTACAATCTGGAGCTGTCAACAATACCCATGTGTAGGCCGGATACATGGCAGAACTGTGTGCACACATACACGCATTCACCAGTAACATCTGTAGGGCACCAACACCCACATGCATAATAACCACACATGTCCAAGTAGATCACAGGCCCTAACCCACACACATGATGTCATCCACTGGTGCAGCCTAGGCCCCTGGCAAACATTATCACCCTGTGCATATGATGATGCCTGTGCTCCATCCCTGTCATCCACACCATCGGTGCAGGGACATGTTCATATGGTCTGATGCACAGGGTGAACAGAATAGTGAGATAGGTGTATATTACAATTGCTGTGTACTGTTGGCACTCAGCAGACATACCATGTAGTACAGGATTAGACCGCATTGTTTTATGTTCACAGTATGTGTCTTGGTAACAACAGTCACAGCATGTTGGTAATGATGCCCTGCGTCCCTCCTGAAGGTCTAATTGCATGTGCCATTATGTAACAGTGTTTGTGGTTAGAATGCATTGTTTTATGTTCACAGTATGTGTCTTGGCAACAACAGTAACAGCATGTTGGTAATGATGCCCTGCTTCCCTCCTTAAGGTCTAATTGCATGTGCCATTAAGTACCAGTGTTTCCAGTTTCACATGTGTAAATGTGGTGTACTCACAGGCATGGATGGCAATACCAGCATGCTATACGTTGCCTCAACCTCACTGTTAGAAACACTGACATTCCATAGATCTCTACACACCTACTGATCCAAGAGCATGTGAGCTGTGTACTAGGCTACAGTGGCTAGAGACGAGACATCCATACCAGGTGACATCACAGGTACAACTACTTGGTACGAGGGGTTTACACAGTGGTCTAGCTGATGTCAAGGGTAGGGGCCAGTTGATAGCATGAGGACTCACTGTGTAACAGTAAAACACTGTCACATTACAGGATGTGAATACACACAGACATACACAGACACACACAGTAACACACCCACACTCACGGAGTCAATGACACTGTAACACACACGTGATAGTGTTGAGGTGAGGACCCCTGCCTATGTGGTAATCACCATTACAGTACTGTGCACCCACATGACACGACACAGAGAATGAACATGTACAGGTAGTCAGTAATGCGCAAGACTGACGGCATCAACAGGGTAGTAGATTGCATCACCTTGACGGGTTAGGGGCCCTATCTGTTCTCAATTGTAGCATACATCCTCACTCCATGCACCAGACAGCCATGCATACATACACATACACACACTGGAGTCCACACATGTCATGCACATACAGATAGCTAATGTGTGTGATACACACACCACCCCTGCCTATGTCTTGCTGTCTACACTGCAATATGTACAGATCTCTACAACAGTGTACAGGGATGTGTAACAATTGGGATGTATTCCCCACCATACGTGGCATATATGGTCACACAAGCAAACACACATGGCAGTACTGTGAAACAAACACCTGCTATCTTCTGATACATCTGACAGACATGCAGCAGTATTGCCCGCATTACAATGTGTACTGATGCTACCTTCGGCAAGTGTGCTGCTATATGCACACGGGAGGACAGTGACACCCTGACCGCTTTGTAGGTTGTATATCTTCACCTGCAATTACCGGAAACATAGCTTACTGTTTGCACATGTTATGGTTGGACGGCTTGTGACACACCTGTGAGCTGTCTTCAGCAAACATCCATCTGCAAAGGTGGCCCACCACTTTATGTACACACATCCATCCATACCTGATGTACATCTTACCGTATTGTCAGTATTTCACCATATACAGGTGTCAATGATGGGACTGCATTGCAACTGCACGTTGTAGTCGGACACAGATAAACTTCAAACATCAGCTACTGCTCATGCATGGTAGCTGAATGCACACCACTACATGTACATGTGTATAGGTCCTACATTCCTGTCATGTAGCCATGTTTGTATGCATTGCAATTGGTGAACATGTGTGACATACATGACACATGGACTGTTGTATGCTATGATAGTTGTCATGGGTAACTAGTACAGAGGGAATGTTAACTCAGTCAACATTGCTACCGTATGTACTGTTGGCATTTAACAACCATGGACCTACCTTCCATGTGCATGCATGTAATCGCTGTAGCCGCGTGTCTGCATGAAGGACAGCATTGGCTATGCTATGTACTTATGTGGTGTGTGTGTGTGTGTGTGTGTGTGTGTGGGGGGGTCACGTACATATCCACAGCGGTTACATGTATGTCATATCCAAACATGGGTGTGTTGCCTGGTGTACTGCAACAGTTATCTGTTACAGCTGTATAAGACCCAGGGCCCCTGTTATGTGTACAGCCAACCTGGTTATGAATAATGGTATCAGTGCATTGCATAACACATGATGGAACCCTGTCAGTGCATGTGTAGTCTACACAGTTGCTGTAGAGCTAGGTACAGTCCACTGGTCATGAGTAACATGGCGTTGTACTAATGTATGGATGTGTGTTGCTGGTCCAAGGACACGGTGATGTGTGAGGGCTACATACTACAGTGCAGCATTTACCACTGTTATCTGCACCTAACACATCTGTGATGGCTTTTGAGAGTGTACTGGTTAGTACATGTGAGTGGCCTTCATATAAGTGGGGACACTAACATCTGGAGCGGTCCGTAACTGTCTTATGGCCCACATGTCTGTATCTGAAGTATACAGTGGTAGTGCTATTGTGCACAACTGAGCACAACTGAGCCTTATGCCAGGTGTTCCTCACTGCACAGATGTCAGTATTCTTCATTGTTGGATCTAGATTGGCAGCTATGATTACGAACGCTACACATCTAGCACTATTTAGCATACACATACAATGCAGTTGTCCTGTAGGTGTCAGGGTGTTTACCTGGTCTCAGGTTCTTCATCTATGTATGGTACTACATGTGCAAAGTACCCACTCCTGCCAGGACAACACCACAGGTGGTATTGGTGTGCCAGGTTTAGATTGGTACAGCTAAGGTGATTGCTACAGCTAAAGTGATGGACAGCAGCAGACGTTGGGTAAAAGACCGGTGTCAGACATATGTCATACAGTGTTCATGCTAACAGTGATGACTATCGACACACTGTGCCCTTCCCTGTTTAGAATCTGTGTGCATACAAGACAGCCCTTCGCTACTAAGTGTGTGAGCATGCCCAGTACACTATTGTGTAGATGGACACATAGTGCATTCCAGACTGACGTGTGCTACTAAGTGTGTGAGCATGCCCAGTGACACCTTGTGCCGGTTGTGTGCCTCTGTGTATGGGCATGACCATTGTTATCCTGTATAGCGATAGTGGTCATCCAAGCAACAGATGGCCATACCCCACTTCAGGATGGATTCCTAAATTTAACACACTGGTTCACAGGTATGTACACCGTAACTGCCAGCATCCATGTCGATGTCTGCATTCCTAGAAGGTCATATTGACTGTCTTGAAAGGTGTACTGTCTGTGGCGCATCTCGTATCTATGTAGTGTTATAATAGTGCTCCGTAGATAGCCAGTTGTCCTGCTCACACCACTGCCATGTGTTCATCTCCATCTGCCTTGGGACACTAATATGCTTTTAGACTGATCACACTCCATACAATCCCTATCGGTGTCTTTACCTTTGCTGATAATGTCACCCACCTAGAAGTATGCCTCTGGGAGTGCTGTGCTCCAGTAATCTCGGTTGTGCGTTCTGTAACTGCGTAATGCTGTAGTGTGATAAGGTAGTCAGGTCTGTGTTCTAATCCCAGCCCTGCCGTGTGTGTGTGTTTCCAGCTGCCTGGGGACAGAGTAATGTTTTTATACAGCTCACTCTCCGTACACTCCCTATCAGCGTCTTTGCCTTTGATGATGATATCACCCACCTAGAAGTATGCCTCTGGGAGTGCTGTGATCCAGTAATCTCTGTAGCACGTTCTGTAACTATGTAATGCTGTAGTGTGATAAGGTAGTCAGGTCTATGTTCTAATCCCAGCCCTGCCGTGTGTGTGCGTTTCCAACTGCCTGGGGAGAGAGTAATGTTTTTAGACAGCTCATTCCCCGTACACTCCCTATCGGCATCTTTACCTTTGCTGATGATGTCACCCACCTAGAAGTATGCCTCTGGGAGTGCTGTGATCCAATAATCTTGGTAGCATGTTCTGTAACTGCGTAATGCTGTAGTGAGATAAGGTAGTCAAGTCTATGTTCTAATTGCAGCCCTGCCATGTGTGTGTTTCCAGCTGCGTGGGGACAGAGTAATGTTTTAAGACAGCTCACTCTCCGTACACTCCCTATCAGTGTCTTTGCCTTTGCTGATGATGTCACCCACCTAGACGTATGCCTCTGGGAGCACTGTGATGCAGTAATCTCAGTAGCTCGTTCTGTAACTGTGTAATGCTGTAGTGTGATAAGGTAGTCAGGTCTATGTTCTAATCCCAGCCCTGCCGTGTGTGTGTGTGCTTCCAGCTGCATGGGGACAGAGTAATGGTTTTAGACAGCTCACTCTCTGTACACTCCCTATTGGCATCCTTGCCTTTGCTGATGATGTCACCCACCTAGAAGTATGCCTCTGGGAATGCTGTAATCCAGTATTTTCGGTAGCGCATTCTGTAACTGTGTAATGCTGTAGTGTGATAAGGTTGTCAGGTCTATGTTCTAATCCCAACCCTGCCGTGTGTGTTTCCAACTGCCTGGGGACGGAGTAATGTTTTTAGCAGCTCACTCTCCGTACACTCCCTATTGGTGTCTTTGCCTTTGCTGATGATGTCACCCACCTAGAAGTATGCCTCTGGCAGTGCTGTAATCCCGTAATCTCAGTAGCGTGTTCTGTCACTGCATAATGCTGTAGTGTGATAGAATAGACAGGTAGGTGCTCGATTCCAAGGCATGACAGGTGTGTGTGTTTGGCAGTCATACCCTATGTGTTGGTATCTGTGGGTGGCTAGCTTCAGGATTTGTTGAGTGTGTTTTGTTGCTTTCCTATATAGTGTCCACATAATCGGCCAAGACACTGGATTGTCAACACATATATTCGCCAATAGGTCTGGTGAGTAAATGTCAGCAGCCCTACTCTTAGCCTTAATACAGTCTGACCCGTGTGACGCAATGAAACACACTTGCCTTGATAGTAACACCACTACATAATGCAGGTGGCACATGCAGTTTCCTTTTCATTCTTGTCTAATGCTTTGGTGTCATGTGGTCTGCTGTTGCGATATAAATGCAATATCTATGTATGTGTGTGTATATGTATATGTGTGTGTATGTATGTATGTATGTATATATATATATATATATATATATATATATATATATATATATATATATGTATATATGTATATATATATATATATATATATATATATATATATATATATATAATATATATGATATATGTAGTTATAGATAGATAGACATAGATATATACATATATGTATGTGGACATTAGCACTATTGAATATTTGTGCTGGATGATCTGTACGTGATCACCTCAGATGTATGTATATCTGCCATGGCGTAGTGGTAAAGCACATCGTCTGTGGTGTGCAGGGTCCCGGGTTCTAGTCGTGTAGACGCCGGTTATTTTGTTGCTGGGAAGACCAAGGGACATCAAATACGGTGATAGTAAGGCACCTTTAAACAGTTGTGTATGGATCTGAGTGACAGTAAGCAGTGGTTATTAATTTGGAGGGTCGGTATGGGTCATATAACTATGCATTAGAAGACTATACTATGCAGATGAGGTTGAGAATAGTGAATCCCATTTATTCCCAGGGTGTGATGCAGATCCCAGGAGTGTATGTGTGTAGATAGCCGGGTGCAGGGCTCGAATATAGATGGGAGGGTGTTCAGGCATACTGTACACACATTAGAGACCTGTGCCTCGGGATTGCTCCTGCCTTACCATGCCTAAGCATGGGAGGGGGGTCAGGAATATTGTACGTACATTGGAGACCTGTGCCTCGGGATTGCTCCTGCCTTAGCACGCCTAAGCTAGGGGTGTGTTTATACCTGCCTGGTGACATTGGGAGGGACAAAAGCAGTAGTGGGGTAGTCAAGGTGAACAGGCTGCACAAACAGGTGATGATCAGCACAATCAGCAGATTACATGGCCAGCCCGCACCTGAACAGTACGGTAATGTGAGCAAGCACCATACACACAGGTTTCTTCCACACTCTACACTACCGGTGTATACATGCGGGGACATTTCACAACACAGTCCAACCAAATGAGAAGGGCTGCAGCAGGCAACATAGACCAACATGTGCAGGAGGCTGAGGGTGGTGAGGATGTGTATGCTGCCAAACAACCCTTAGTGGTGTGACATAAGACTTTACAGACCCAGGGTGACTTACCAGGAGCTACATGAGCTGGGGATAGTTGAGCGCTATGGGGTGGACAGAGACCGCCTACAGTGGCTTGTTGACCTGTGCCGGCCACACCTGACACATCAAACAGGCCGAGGGACACCTATCACAGTGGATACCACAGTATGTGTTGGCCTAGGTATACTAGCCACAGGTACCTTCCAAAGTACAACCAGGGATATCATGGGGATCTCACAGGCATCTGCATCCAGAGTATTGCACCAGTTCACAGACGCCATGTCAACATGTGCTAGTGAGCACGTACTTGTCCTCAACACACGTGATTTGTAGACCAGCAATCTGCAGCTCTTCCACCACATGGCTGACTACCCTGGGGTACTGGGTGCTATAGCCTGCATACACGTATGCATCAAAGCACCACCCGGTGAGTGGGGTAGGGCCTACATTAACTGCAGGGGAATACCCTCCAACAGCTAGGCCATATGCGATGGCCAGGCCATTAAACTGAATGTGTGTGCTGTCTGCCCTGGAAGCTATGATGATTCTGATATATGGCATCTGACGCAGCTGTACCACACCTTTGCCAATATGGACATCCCCTACAGTCTCCTAGTGGGGGATGCTGGGTAACCACTGGAGTCGTGGCTGATGACACCCATCAGCAATGCACACACAGCTGAACAATCACCCCATAATGAGGCAGATGCACAGGCAAGACATATAATTGAGCATGTGTTTGGGATGCTCACGTCATGGTTTTGGTATGTGGACACATCCAGTGGAGCCCTGCAGTATTCCCTAGCTACATGCACACAAATTGTTATGGTATTTGCTATGCTACACAATCTGATCCTGCAGTAATAGTTGCAGCAGGAACAGCATGGGGCAGGGCCACACGGCCCACCACCAATGCCAAGGCCTGTACAGGCACAGTGTGACATGGAGGAGGAACTATCTGAGCTGGGCCCAGCAGGCGAAAGGGCCATGCACAGTATGACCTGCCCTTGGCAAAGAGGCAACACAAGGCATATGCACTGACACAGTAGGTACCCAGGGATTTCACCCTCTCTGACTCGCACACAGTACAATGGATGCCAAACATGATGCTACCTGTGCTCAGCCATGTATAGGAAGTGCACTGTGTGCATCCGACATAGGCAGCCCTCCAGCACCGTCCTCAGGTCCGGAACACCCCCAAGGTAAGTCAATCAACCTAACAATTGGCAGTTGTATTAGAATGTGTATTTACCTGTTGCGATGGTATGGATGTGAGAAGGGAATTTGGTGGCCGACTGTTAGGGCAGCAGACAGTACACGTCCATAGTGGCACCATGACATCTGTAGCACATACCGGGGTCACAATAGTAGCCAGTAGTACACAGAGTGTCCTAACCCACTGCAGGTTATGGGATGAACATCATGTGTGTCCATACAGCCCACACAAGTTCCATACAGCTGGATAGGTGTAGACCAATACAGACAAATGATATACAATAGCCTCTGGATATGCCCAATGAATGAACCCAACCCCCACAGACACACACAGACTCGAGCAGGCCAGGCAGTTGGATGTAGGTTGTGAACGCTAGGACGTCCAACACCACTATGCTGGTAATTAAAGCTAGGATCTGATGTACACTGGTATGCCTCCAACCAGCAATTTAGGTAGGTCCACACACTGAAATGGAGTACCTGGCATACCAGTACAGTAGTGGCACATGTGTACAACTGTCAGCTGTTCCCCCCTTCCAACGTACACATGTGAGAGTCATGTGCACCACCCCCGGTGCTGTGTAGGACCGTGGATGTGGTTGGATGTCCCCCCATGCTGTGCAGAAATGTAGCAACTGTCAATGCCACATGACCATTAGCTACCCTGCAGACACAGCATACCACCTGTCGGTGTAGAATGCAGTGGTCGGCACCACATTACTGACTATCTGGACATGTGACACATGCAATCCAGTTGACCATACTTGGCATGCTCAAACACATGACAGTATGATGGTAATGTCAGTCGACAACATGCGTAATAGTCATACTGGGCATGCTCACACATTGAAACACAACACGGCCAGGTCTGCAAACACCAGTGGTCCGGACATATCTGCCAGTACATTGCTATACTGTTGGATGACTGTGCTGTATGGTATGTGTGTGGTCTATTGTCTGTACATATGCCATGGTGTATTGGTAATTCACATGAGCTGTGTGCACAGGGTATTGCTACCAACACGTGCAAAAGATGGTTCTTTGTTTGCGGAAAGAACGACGCCTTTGGATACGGAGTGGGTAAGGCACATTCCAGCAGGTGGGAGCAGTTGTGCGTGGGTTTGCACGGTATTAAGCACTGCTGACCTCTGGTTACAGCTCCTTATACTCGTTTAGACTCCACATTTCTTTAACAGTGCACTACTGGCATACTGGTAGACAAACACGCTTACACCCGCTCGCTCACCGACATTTGTGCTTACATTTGTCACTCACACTGGGTGTGCGCGATTCCTTGTGATGCGTATTACATCGGACTACATGATTACAGTATCGGGTATGTCTAATCATTAGGCGATGGCAGGCGTTCGACTGTACAGACTTGGCGGCCTGTCCAGTGACATAATTTTATTATATGCGTGTTCCTCATACAATCTGCTCCCATCTGGCTGATACATGGAGCCGATACTCTGCAATGCTGACATGTGAATTTTATTTGGTTAATGCAGCTCTCTGCTGGGTCATGCTACCGCATACCTAATGTAGGTTTTCCACCTTTTAGATTGGACGGCGGGAGACTGTAGGAGTAACGCCTTTCCCACTTTGCATGGGACAGTCCCTTATTAGGCATATGTGTCATGTGACAATACTCTAGCCATTGCACCTGTCCTGATTAGAGGACATTCTTATATTCTATGTGTCTGTAATAGTTGCATGTAATGGTTCTTGTATACATGACACATCGATATGTTATATGAAGTAGCATAAGCAAGTTGACTGTTGCTAGACTAAGCTTTGATTTCTGCTAATATGTATATTTCTGTACTATGCAAGGCTGTAGGTATGTTCCGCCCTGGTACATCTGACATTTCTACAGAGCAGGTCCCACTTTGGCCATTCGGAATGGTGGCAGCCCTATAGGACCTATATGTAGAGCTATCACATTTGGCAAGGCAACACATACCCACAGCCAGTAGTAAACTGACTACTTCACCGGTTTGCATACGTTAAGGTTATTCTTGTAGCATTATAGTTGCTAATACTGTTTCCTATAACATGTAGCTGTTTCTGATACAACAAAATCATTTTGTGACACCACTACACACAATATATGACCTCCTTTCCCGAACTCACAGGCCATGTGCCATAACATTCATTTTGCAGAACAGAACTGCCCAGAGTGATGTGTCCCTCACAAAGGCGAACAAGTGGTAATCCAAATCTATTATGCTATCATCTACCTAAGGTGGTCAGCAAAATATGCGCTTTCCATCGCTAGCAGACCTCACATACCAATGGGGGAGAATGAACACTGTATCAGGGACACTGCATAACACCCTGAGGGACACATTTAGATGATTGGTTCTATTAACCAGACACATTGACAGTCACAGGGCATATGTATTCATTCACGTTTATCGAGGTACATGCTGTTTATGACTCATACATGTTGTCATCAGTCATTACCTGTATTCTGCCACCTGTCCACCTAATATCACTAGTTCTGGAAGTGTTTAGTTGGACTTTGTTACATTCTGACTCATAAATATGGACGTCCATGATAACCGGGTACATGGCACTAATATAGTCCCTATGTGTTCCCCCAATGGTTTACAGACTATCCAGTAGATGTACTCTTCAGGTTTGGGAGGTATAGGTGTCTGCTATGCCCACATAGGAATATTAATGACTTCCACTGGACGGGCCTACTACATCCCTACCAACCAGCACCTGCACACTTAAGCCCATTATTGCATACCCATGATTCACCTACCTGGCACCCCTCTACAGCACTCATGACAAATACCTACTGTGAGCGCAGCTGGGGTATGAGCACACCCCTACACATTGCCCACTCTCCCCGTCTCGGGACACATGTACGTTTTGTCAACCCATGTGTTATTACACTTGCACAACCTACTGTTCCATGTACACCTACATCTTGCTCGCATCGATAACCAGGGGTTCACACGTAGAGTGAATTTTTGGTGTCCCGCAAGGGACCCCGTTATCCATGTTTAATGTGTAGATCTTGCAGATCTCTCCCACTGGTACTTTCCTGCCGGTGTTTTGGACAGCAGCAGTATATTTATCTTTATTGGCTGTCTGTATGTCTGACCGGCCTAGCTGGGCAGTGTGGGAGGTAAACATTTGTTTATTGGACCTCCCAGTAACATATGCCCGGTCTGAACATATGTTACCCGTAATTGCTGTAAAGTAACCTAGTTATGTACATGTGTATATCTACAATGACATATATATTTGTTTTGTGTGTATGTGTATATATCAATAACTGTTGTATGTGTATATATATATATATATATATATATATATATATATATATATATATATATATATTTTTTTTTATTTGTGTGTGTGTGTGTGTGTGTGTGTGTGTATATATATAAATATATAGATATATATATATATATATATATGTGTGTGTGTGTGTGTGTGTGTGTGTGTGTATGTATATATATATATATATATATATATATATATATATATATCTACATCTGTGTATCCGTTAACCAATACATTTCCCAGACATACCCACTTACACATGCGTATTGGGTTTTATCTCTGCTTCAACAGCATACTATTGCCTTAGTCATTATGACACCGACACTTCACTCTGGTTAACTTGTAATCAGTATACAGCACGTTATACAGCGGACAGATGTCGCACTTTTTTCATGTCTGGAGTACCGCTGATAAGTGTGATGTGATACAGTGTCATTTGACCTGTTTCTCATCTGCACAGCCTATTATTCCTGCTACTGTATTTGTTTCTGTGCACATTCATATTATTTATGTTAATAAATGGAGTGCTTGTGTTACAGAGAATGTACGTCAACATATTGATGTCTGCATGTAGTTGTGTCTTTCGGCTTTTCCCGGTTTGGGGTCACCACAGCAGAACTCTGGTCCACTAATGGTTGGCAGATAGGTTTTACATGCCGAGATGCCAGCCCTGACGCACAACCTCCAACGACGGTATGCCCATTCACGCATGTCTCCATGCAGAAGACGCTCTAGCTGGGAATTGCACCTACGTACTAGCTGACCTACACGGGCTGCTCCATTGCAACCGACGCAACCAACCCTGGCACTCCTGTGTCCATAATCGCATAGCCATAGTTTCTCCAGCCCACCCATGTTGAGTTTCCACGCTTAACAGCCATTATCCACCTGATATCGCAGCCATGACACACCTTTACACATTGCCCTCTCCAGAACATTGGGGCCCTACACACATTTTGTACCACCTCATGTATTCAGAGGGTCTCCCTCCATTTATAATTGCACATACGTGCCTTTCCTGGTGTTATGGATTATGAACAATTTGCAGGTTACAAGTGTAGGTGGTCACAACGTGAACTACATTCCATCTGTGTACAAATCAGGGACAATCATGGACACTTCTACAATATTAGTACTATTAACTTGGAACGTGTTGACATATTCGGAGACATATGTATTACTACTTATTTTTTGCAGTTAAATGCGTCTATTACTCTTAATTCTTGTCATTAGTCATTCTCATTCAGCATCTTTCCTCCAAAGGTCACTGGCTTTGTGAGTGATTAAGAGGCTGGCCAGTTATTGTGTGAATGCTCTGACCATTAGTAGGGTTGCCACATTTTCATATGTACAGGATGGGATATATTCTGGAGACACCAGATTGTTTAGGCCAACACATACCCATGGTTAGTGCAGGGTTTAGAACATTCAATATTTTCCTAGCTGAGAGCCTATTCCTTTAGCACTTCAGTTGCTTATTCTGTTTCTTGTACAAATTACGTATTTTATATCCAGACATAACTGCTTTAGTCAACTGTTACATGAAGTATGGTACATAGTTATTTCCTACAATCACAGGACATTTGCCATTGTATCATTCTTGGTCAGGACACACCTACCCAAACAGTGACTGTCCCTCCACACAGTGGGTCAGGAGGTACCCTGTTTACATCAGCGCCTTAATCACCCTATTTCCAAGTGCCACTATGTGAATGTGTACAATATATTCTCTCGATTATCCATGTGGGGAGATGTATGTCACAGGCAGGTGTTTGATCCTGGGTACTAGGTTCTGCATGACCGTCTAGGGCTGAACAGTCTCGTGCACCACTACTGCACATTCAACTTGTGTCCAGATGTCTACAGGACTGGACATCGTGTTGTGATACCCTGTCTGATTTTTACACAGGTTACTTATCCCATGAGGGATATCCAAAAATTGAACAAGACGAATACTGTCCATTCTTTTGGATTTACGAAAATGCGTTAGGGTTTTACATGCAAGGGATACATAGTTTGCAATCCTGACACTGCCTAGGGTGACACTGCCTACTACATATGAGTAGTGGTCACTATGTGTAGATATGGCTGCGCCAAGCTAGTAGGCCAAGTATGGCTGGATTTGGTGGACGTTCAGGTATGGGGGCAGGTTGTGTGCTGTGGAGGGGATGATGGGTATTCAATTATGCATCCAGGTGTGTTGCATTTGGATGGGCCAGTTCCATCCAGACCATTCTGTGGGTATGTGCCGGTGACGTTTCTGTACATGTGTATCGCACATTTTAATATTCATATGTTTGTGTGATTGTGTTCTACAGTATGGCCTGTCAGGTTGTATTGCAGATGTGTATACTTGTTCTTTGTGTTTCTTTTTGATTCACCCGCAGCTCCCTCATACACCTCCAGTTCACCTCTTCTGCATGCAACACAGTCTCGCCTTTCTGGATTATACCATTACCCATCCCCACCACACACATATTCCTGACACTCCATCCATCACTTCTTTGGTTAATGGCCCATGACACGGTCAAAGGAACACATTGCATACATTACATATGTCAGGTACCTGTATGGTTGTGTGAACTACCCTGGCATGTTTCACCTTCCACATGCTGTACATCACGCACATAGGTACACACCCATACTTAACTTTCATGACATGGTTGGTACACCCGGGTAATACCCGTTCAACTGTGACACATCCTGACAAGTACGGCTTGGACGACATATGGGCAGATTTTGGCTGACTGCTCTGACCATTGGTAGGGTGCCACCTTTTCATATGTCCAGGATGGGATATATTCCGGACACAAATCTGATTTTACAAGACAACACATACCCACGGTCAGTACTACGGGTAATACTTTTGTTTTCTGCCTACATGTTAGCTTATTGTTATAGCAGTTTATATGCCTCTTCTGTTTCGTTTTCTTGCTTTTTCTATTTCTTGTCACATGTGGTATGTTACATACGGACATACCTATTGTATGTGACTATTACATGCGATGTGGGATATAATTCTGTCATACGGTCGCTGGATATTTACATTTATCATGGTTTTGGTATGGACACAACTGCCCAGCTGTGTACTATCCCTCACAATGTGGAACAGCTGGTAACCCTCACCATTGGGCTAGACGTCGCTATTGGCAGTGCGCTAACATGATGCGTTTCACTTCCACTTGGTATAACTATCTACACTGCATTAGAATACGGGTACACGGTTTTCAATGTCATTTGTTCGAGGGATGGAGACTCGATATTCCCTACCGTGCATTTGTGTTTGCTTCTTAATTTTGTGTTTGCAAGAACTGTCTTGCATGCTTTGCATACGTTTCAGTATCCACAGACACTGACAGGTGTGATTAGTATTGCAGTCAAATTGTTATATTCAAGCATTTTAGGTTGCACGTCGGCATCTGACATTTCCACGCCTCCGTGCGGCACTTCGACACGCCCTATGCACTCGCGCTCGTTTCCTATGCACGTGGCTGTGGTGGCAGCATGCCTTCATTAATATGCATTTGGTGCTACTGTGCCATCTACACACCGCACGGCTGGCGCAAGCCTAACGCTGGCCTTGCGCCAAGCTTCATGAATCCCGGGCCATATTTGCCACTTTTCATTGAGCTTTAAGATTAACTTTAATTTATCTACATTAGATTGCAGAGCAATTAAGTCCTTGTCCTATTCTTTCCTTTTGCATATATACCACTATTTAATAAATAGGCTTTTAGGGTGCCCCATAATATAGCATCTGTCA
This sequence comes from Protopterus annectens, assembly GCF_019279795.1. Taxonomy (NCBI): domain Eukaryota; kingdom Metazoa; phylum Chordata; order Ceratodontiformes; family Protopteridae; genus Protopterus; species Protopterus annectens. Next base: position 1,441,112,435 of record NC_056726.1, read on the forward strand.
CCTCCCCATTGTTATTAAATTCTGAATTGATTAATTTCTCTCAGAAAAGCAATACTGTTATTTAAATTATGTATGCAGGTTACATTTGACAAAGAATTAAGATATTTGAAGTAAAGGTTAAAATGAATGGACTGGCATTATGGTCAGACAAAGGGCACAAGACTATTGATACATATTCTGTTTTTGAATAAAGCTGATTTTATGGGTCCCTATCAGCATCTTAAATGCTGACAATATCGAATTTGATATTGTCACATTGTGAATGCCGAAAGGGCAGAACATCGAATGGGTAAACGGAAATCTCTGTAAGGGGAGATCTCTGCTTACCTCAATGTAGTGCGGTCTCGGAGTTGGTTTATTTAGGTAGTGGGGGGTGTTGGGTCACAGCCCCCCATGTAGGTGGTGCAGGGGGTTTGCCCCCTGCCTACACCCTTTAGTTGTTTTGTTTTTTTCTTAAATTTTTTTATCGGCATTCGAAAATGTAATAGGTCGCTCATTTCAGTTCGACATTTAGTGATTTGACCTATTACATTTTCAAAATGCTGATATAGACCCGATTTTACACAAAAAAACTTTATCAATTGGTTTGTGTTCCATATTTGAAAAAATAGTGTGTATACTTTAAAGAGCTTTGTAGTTTTAAGTCTAAAATATTCTTTATATTCATTAAACCTGTATAGTGATTTAAATGTTTTGCTGTAGAAGATGACTCTTTTCTCACTAGTTTAGTGATGTCTTTATTTGATAAAATACAATTAAAGTCTCTGGCTATCACCACATTTCTTTTTGAATATAATGTCATGATGTCCAGATACGTCTTAGCTGTTTTAGAACCTATAGCAGGAATCCAATACCTATTTATGAGAGTGCAATGTTTTTTTATCTATTTCTATTACCACCATTTCAAACATACCATTCCTGTCAGAGTGTCAACTATTTTAGGTAAACCTAATGTTTTTTTCTGAAGTAAAATGAGAACTTACTAGAATTAAATAGTCTTTTATTTGCAGCCTGCCTAAATCTTCAGTCAAAATATGTGTTTCTTGCAAGAAAACAATATCTGCTTTATATAATGTTTAATACTTATTTAAACAGTTTCTTTTTAAAAGGTTATTCAACCCATTAACATTTAATGAAATACATTTATATCCTGTCATCTTTGTTTAAAAACTAATGAACAATGGTTTAGTACAATGAATACAGATCTAACATATGTACAACTTGTTATAGACAAAAATACTAAAACTAGTATTAAAAAATCTAAGGTAAAAACATTTTATCCTCTAACATGGAATAAAAAAATTCCTGGTTTGATGAAAATTTCATATAAACCACACGCTAACAACCCCCATAGCTCTACCTAATCACAAATCTTTGCTACTGCTTATGTAGCTATAATAAAACAACTTGAATAAAATAGAATACACTCAAACTTTCTAAGTTGTGTTTCTAACAAACATAACAGAGAACTAAACAATTAGCTTAATTTTATAAAATCACATTTGAGATAGGAAGCCACTTTACTGATAACAGTTGCCTTATAAGTTCATAGGTTGGTACTAGGCTATCGGTCCTAGGGCCTATACAAGCCTTCCCACACTATTTACTTCCTTGGAACCCCTGTCCAGCAGGGCGACTGACGTGATCCCCGGGGTGAATTTCCTTTCTCCCATCCAATCATCAAGGTTCCTTTTGAAGAGGGCCAAAGAGGTGCTCTGCTTGACATGTATGGGCAGTCTATTCCAGAGTCTGGGGAGTCTCTGGGTCAGGAACCTATCCCTCCAGCATGTTTTGTTTATTGTGATGACAAGGTTTAGATCCCTGGAGCGTGTGGCTTTGAGGGATTGGGATTTCTTTAATTGTAGCATGTCCAACAGCTCTGGGTTTGACATGGCCTTGTATGTTAAGCAGAGATCACCTTGGAGTAGACAATATGTGACAGAGTATAGCTGGAGATTTTTAAGGTGGTCAGCATAGGGCATCTGCTTTAGGCCTGCGATTCTTTCAGTGAGGTATTTCTGTGGCCTTTCCAGTTGTTGCAGATGTCTTGAGAGGTACATACCAAATGGGGCGTTGTATTCTATAATGGGTCTAATCAGGGATGAGTACAGGTGGGACAATGACCTCCTTTTTTCTGGATGAAAAGCCCTTAGTGATGAGGTGTGCCACATAGAAGGATTTCCTGACTGCTGTGGCGATGTGGTTATTGAAGGTGAGACCACTGTCCACCTGTGTCCCTAAGTCTCTTATCAAACTTTCGGTGTTTAGTGTACTGACACCTATGTGGTAATTCATGGGTACATGTTTTTTTCCCAAAGGGGATAACTATACATTTCTTAGCATTGAGCTTGATCCCATGGCTCTGACACCAAGCATCTGTTTCTGTAAGGCCCTTTTGTAGAGTATCGACATCATTTGGAGATTCAATAATGGCTCCCAGTTTGCAGTCATCTGCGAACTTTGTTAGCCAGAGTCCCTTAATGTTGGCCTGTACTTCAGAGAAGTAGATGCCAAACAAGAGAGGTCCCAGGACTGAACCCTGAGGTACTCCACTTGTCACTTGTCTGGAGCTGGATTTGGAGTCAGCTACTTTTACAGTGTGGGTTCTGTCAGTAAGCCAGTTGGCAACCCAACGAGTGATGTAGGGATTAATGCCCAGCTTAGTAAGTTTATCTATGATTCCAAAGTGGGGGATGGTGTCAAAGGCCTTGGCGAGGTCCAGATAGGCTGTGTGGATTGTCTTACCCTCGTCCACGGCTTTGGAGACTGATTCAAAGAAGTCAATCAGGTTCAGGAGACAAGATCGGCCCTTCATGAACCCAAACTGGGTGGGGTCCATTGTTTTAAGGTTGCCAATGTCTTTGTTTATAAGGTCCATGGTAATACAGTCCATGGCCTTGCAGATCAGGCTCATCAGACTGATGGGGCGGTAGTTCCCGGGATCTAAGGTGGATCCCCCCTTGTGGAGTGGGATAACTGTAGCTGTGCGCCACTCAGTGGGCATGAAGCCTGAGGTGAGGGTATGATTAAACATGACACTTAGGTGAGGTGACAGTTAATTTTGTAGTTCATGTAGTACACAGCCTGGGATGTCATCTGGTCCCATGGATGCTGTATTCTTAGCTTTGGAGAGTGCGTTTTTTACCATTGTGGTCGGTATTACCAGAATTTGGCAATCTTCCGGTATTGAGATGGGCCATTTAGGGGGTGAGAGGGGGGTGAAGTTGGCTCTGAATCGATCTGCCAGGATATTGACAATACCCTTGGGATCAGTATATTTAATGCCATTCTGTTGTAGCTCAGAGCAGATCTGAGCATTGCCATTTAGATTCTTGACATAGTTATAGAATGCCTTGTGGTTGTCTTTGGAATCTTTGGCAATTTTATTTTCGTAACTAGCTTTGGAGGATTTTATGAGGGATCTCAGCTTCTTACTGAGGCTGGTAAGGGAGCTTTTTGCATCCTGGGATTATTTATTTGTAGGTGTGTTCATATTGCCTCAATCTCCTCTCTCAACTAACAATCTTACCTACCATCTAAAATTTCTATTTCTATTTCTACCATGATTTTAACAATTTTTTACTGATATTACCAAGTTATATAATGTTATTACCATATAATTGTATGTAGTTCTTACCATATCATTGGATGTTGTTATATACTTATCTAATGTACTGCCTCTACCTGATATACTCTGTATTGTATGTTCATTTTTATGTAATTACATGTGGAGCTTTTCTCCCCAGGCCTCCACTGAAAATGGGCTCATTTCTGGCCCAGTGGACTTTCCTGGGAAACAAAAGCAATAAATAATGCTAAATAAATAAATAAATATTATTTACTTACTATTGCGTTATTCATTACTTTCTTAAAACACAATCTCCCTAATTTTAGGACTTTTAAGTATCTGTCTACAAAATAACTAATAACTATATACATTGTATACTACACTGACAATTATAATTTATAGCTTAACTGTTATTTAGGGTATGTTCATAGGTTCATAGGGGGTTCTGGCGTGTAACCCGCAAGACAATTCCCTGAGAGCTACATCGCCAAACCCAAATGGCTGCAGCGGCACTTTGCCGTAGTGCAATATGGCTGAAAAGCCTAGCCGCTGCAGCTGTAATCTATGTACGGGCAGAGACAGCCGTACCGGATGTGTAATACATTCCTTATTTGCATTCAAGGAATGCATTTATTTACTTATTTATTTATTTTGTTGTCAGACCCTGTAAATACACGAGGTGGGACAGAATATGTGTAGGGCCCCAAAAGCTCTGGAGAGGGAAATGTCTAAAGGTGTGTCATGGCTGCGATAACAAGTGGATAATGGATGTTACACATGTAAATTTAACACGGGTGGGGTGGAGGAACAATGGGTATGCAATTATGGATCCAGGAATGCCAGGGTTGGATGGGCCGGTTCTAATGGACCGCCCCGTGGAGGTCAGCTAGGTCGTAATAGGTATATATGCATACTGACATGCAGACAACAATATATGTTGAAGTATAAATTCTGTAACACATGCATTCCATTTGTTGACATAAATAATAGGAATGTGCCAATACAAACATCGACAGTTCATGGAATAATAGGCTGTGCAGAAGAGGGATGGGTTGAATCACACTATCACATTCCAATTACCATCGGTAATCCGTACATGAACATATAGCGACATCTGTCCACTGTATAACGTGCTACATACTGATTACAAGATAACTGAAGTGTGTTGGTGTTATAATGAATAAGGCACTAGTATGCTGGTGAAGCTTATAAACACCATTACGCATGTGTAGGTGCATATGAGTAGGGAATGTATTGACACACTGATGTACATATATATACATATATATATATATATATATATATATATATATATATAGATATATACACACACACACATATATATATATATATATATATATATATATATATATATGTATATATATATATATATATATATATATAAAACAGCAAGATATGAATATACATGTATGAATACATATGCAGATATGTCTGTGTATATATATATATATATATATATATATATATATATAGATATATATGTATATGTTACAGTAAATATACACGTGTATATACCTAGGTTATGTTACAGCAGTTATGGGTAACATGTTTAGACCGGGCATATGTTGGTGGGAGGTCCACTCAACAAATGTCTACTTACCACTCCCCCCCCCCCCAGCTAGGCCGGTGAGACATACAGACACACAATAAAGGTAAATACAACTCTGCTTCCCAGACCACCGGCAGGAAACTACCAGTGGGAGAGATGTAAAAGGTCTACACTTTAAACATGGACAGCGACGTCCCTTGCGGGACACTAAAAATTTGATACCTTCAACCAATGGGTGAGCACCATTACGACCAGGATGTAGCTGTACACAGAACAGTAGGTTGTGCAAGCCTGATAACACATGGGTTGACACAACGTATGACATGTGTCCTGACACGGGGAGAGTAGGCAGTGTGTAGGGGTGTGTTCATATCCCACCTGTGTCCCCCTGCGTTCACAGTAAGGATGAGTGCTATAGAGTAGTGGCAGGTGGGGGAACTATGGGTATGCAATTATGGGGCTAGGCATGTAGTTGTTGGCTGGCAGACACGTATTAGGACTGCCGCGTGGGTGTAAGTAATATTCCAATGTGGGTATAGCAGATGCCCATACCTCCCAAACTGTAAGAGCACATCTACTGGACAGTCCGTAAACCATTGGGGGAATACATAGTGACCATATCATTGAACTGTCCTCAATTACCAGGGATGTCTGTGATTACGAATCAGAATCTTAACACAGTCCCAACTAAACCATCCTAGAACTAGTGATATTAGGAGGAAATGTGGCGGAATACACATAATGAATAATGACAACATGTAAGAGTCATAAACTGCATGCACCTCAGACAATGTGTATGAATACATATGTGCTCTGTGTCCATCAAGGTGTCAGTTTAATAGAACCAACCTTCTAAATGTATCCCTGAGGTCATTATGCTGTGTCCCTGATTCAGTGTTTATTCTTCCCCATTCGTATGAGAGGTCTGATAGTGAGAGAAAGCGCATGTTCCGCCGACTACCTTAGAAAGATGATAGAATAATAGGTTTGGGGTTACCACCAGTATCCTTTGCGAGGAACACTCCCCTGTGGGCAGTTGTGTCCTGCATAATAACTGTAATTAAGGCAAATGTCCTTTGATTTAGGGCAAAGACTACCTATATTGTCTGTAGTAGTAGCATAAAACAATTATGTTCCTCTGAAACACCTAAATGTTATAGGTAACAGTATAACCAACTATAATGCTACAAGAGTAACCTTTTATTTAGGCAAAACAGTGAAGTACACCCCTTTCTACTGGCTGTGGGTGTGTTGCCCTGAAAAATCTGACGTCTCTACATACAGGTACTATAGGGTTGCCACCTTTCCAAATGGCCAGAGTGGGACATGTTCTGTAGAAATGTCAGACATTCCAGGACTAAACATACCTACAGCTGTGCATAGTACAGGATTACACTTATTTGCACAAATAAAAGCTTAATCTAGTTGCATTTGAATTGCTTATGCTACTTCACATAACATATAGAAGTGTCATATATAAAATAACTGTTGTATGCAATTATTAATGAAACATAGAATATAGTAATGTCCTCTAATCTGGACATGTGCTATGTCTTGATTATTGTTGCACTGTCCCTCGCAAAGTGGGACAGGTGGTAACCCTAAAGTCCTACCTTGGCCAATTGAGAAGATGGAAAACCTATAATAGCTATGCAGTAGCATGACCCGTCCTACGGATGTGGCTACCACAACCCAACTACTCATTTGTAATGCAGGGTCTCGGTTCCCATGTATCAGCCAGATGGGAGCAGAGTGTATGCGGAACACACAAATATGATTAATTCACTGGACAGGCCGCTGATTCCGTACAGTTGAACACCAAGCCGTCGCCTAATGGGCAGCCATTCCCGATGCTGTAGTCATGTAGTCCGATGTGATAGGCATTACAAGGTGGGAGCAGATTATAAAAGGAACACACAATTATGAATGATTCACCAGACAGGCCACTGATTCTGTACAGTTGAATGCCATGCGGTCGCCTAATGGGCAGGCATTCCTGATACTGTAGTCAGGAGTGGCCTTAGGTCAACTGGTGCCCTAGGCAGAGGGCACAATGGCACCCCCACCACACCACCCAGTGCCCCCATCCTGGTCAACTTACACCAAATAAATACTGGTAAAGTGCCCCCACTAAAGCGGCACCCTAGGCGGCCGCTTAGTTGGCCTATGCCTAAGGCCGACTATGACTGTAGTCATGTAGTCCAATGTGATAGGCATCACAATGTATGCCTAAGAGGAACACATGAATATGAATGGTTCTCTGGACAGACCACTGATTCCGTACAGTCGAATGCCATGCTGTCGCCTAATAGGCAGCCATTTCCGATACTGTATTCATGTATTCCAATGTAATAGGCATCACAAGGTGGGAGCACATTGTATGAGGTACACACAAATATGATTGTGTCACTGGACAGACCTCTGATTCCGTACAGTCGAACGTGATGTCGTCGCCTAATGGGTGGCCAGTCCCGATACTGGAGTCATGTAGTATGATGTAATAGGCATCACAAGGTAATATTGTGGTCCTCGCTCACACCCAGGGGTGTGAGTGACAGATGCAAGCACCAATGCCGGTGCATTAGCAAGTGCAGGATCAAGAGGATGTAAGTGTGTTTGGCTACCAGTATGCGAGTATTGCATCGGTTAAGCAATGTAGAAGCTAATCAAGTGTAAGAGGCTGTAACCAGAGGATATCATACAGCGCAGTCATTCAACAGTATAGGAATGTATCTCATCATGTAGATGTACATGTGAGTGTTTAGGTCCAGCATATAGGTACATACATATATAGAGATGTATCAGGGACAGACCATGTGGCAACAAAGCATTATAAATGAATAAAACGGAAACACCAGCAATGCCTGTATTATGTAGTGGTGTTGCTCTATGTGATCACAAGACTCCCTCAGACAGACATGTGTCAGTCATACACGCAAATAGTTGTACATTGGCTGTATACATCACTCTGTGCATGCAATGTACATTACACAAAAGTACCTGTCCAATCATTATGTGTGAACAGTACTCCTGCAATGTGCTGTGTGTAACATCATCATCATGATAAACGTAAATGGGGTAACCATAGAGGGACTGGTAGTGTTTTGTGTACAATGGGGTCATCCTCCTCACGTGTACCTGGACCATGTAGGAGTGATGTGCATACAAGGACCGTGCGCCTGAGGGACAGTGGTGAGGATAACAGTAGTATGTTATGATGCATATTACAAGGGTTTCATGTGTCCAGTGGGCATGTGTGTGTAATGGACAGCTATGTATAGGGCAGATTGTGTCCTAGGAGCCGAATGGCCTTATGTGTCCGTAGGTGAGGGTTAGATGTTGGGGAAGGAGTGTAGTTATGGCCGTTGAGGATAGGTAGGAGTAAAGAAATGACAGCATACAGGGTTGGTATATGACATATGTGGGGGGGGATACACCCTGGATGAGGATGGGTCTTCGGCATTCAAAAACCCATGGGAACAGAGGGATGGAGATCTCCAGCCATGGGCAACTGCCACTGCACCTACACAGCTGCAAATGAGGCAGTGCTGGGGGCTGTCCAGGAGGGGCAGCATCACCTTGTAAATGTGACACTCTGCCCTTGAACTGGTGTATCTGGCTTCGTAACCCCTTAGGGAGCCACTTACGCAACATGTCCAGGACTGCACGACAGCAGATATGTACCTGTCTGGTCCCGCTCCTAAGGGGGACATGCTCCATCCTCAGTGGTGGTACCACCAGAAGTTGGTGCAGAGCCAAGAGAGGTTGATGTTAATGGCTGGGCCCCAGATGTGCTAGTGCCCGGTGCCATGGTCAGCGGAAGTGGGACAGGAGGATCTGCCGGGACCTACCAACCCATTCAGACTATGGTGTTGCGTTTTAAACCCACATATGGCTTAGTGATAGACAACAACATACAGGATTACCTACAACAGTATGCATAGATATCACCAGCAACCCAACAGAACAGATGGTATACATTTGCAGAGGGAGCACAACACATGCATATATACCGCATGGCAACTGTACAATGTGTAGTAGACGTGTGACCACAGCTATGAACAGTTGCCCATCATTGGCTTGTCTCTGGGAATCCCACACAGTGTCAGTCATAACACTGTCTCATGTGACACATGTCCAGTCAGGGATGCAATGGCAGTAGCACATCCCTTTCATCATGTACTGTCTGCAATCCCCACACCATGCTTCTGCTGTGCACAAAAGTGTGTTCAGTGTGTAACACAGGAAACAAATGGTTGCACACACTGACCTGATCACATATGGCCCTGCAGATGGGGTTCCCTCATGAACAGAGTACTGTCATGTCTGTATTTTAACATGCAGAATAGCCATTACCACACACATGTTAAACAGGCAGTAGTCTCAATGCAGCATAGCTACACTTACATGCTGTAGTTGTGTGGCACATCACCCTCCTTTCATTAGGCTATTTCCCACTGTGGAAAATGATTGAGGTATATCCAGATATCATCTGCAATGCCGTGTCAGAACACCACATCCAGGTACCACTCACAGCGACTGTCATGGCCAGATAATAACATGTTTCCCTAGATAGTGTATTGTGTTTATCATGCAGATGGCTATGGGAACACCAGCACAGCTGTACCTTATGGAATCAGCTAAAGGAGGACTGCAATAGGTGCAGAAGCCATCACCTGACCATTTCCATCTGTTACAATACACATGCTGCTGCTGTGCAGGTGTACACCTTCACATCCACCGGAGAGTGTGTGTGCGGGACAGGCAATGTACACCAGGGAAGGGCTTGGAGACTTAACCATAAGCTTCATCTGCCACACGCTGAATAATACAGGGGCAAACCCCTGACTACTCATTACTATTACATGTGCATGATGTTACTACATGTGCCACAGAGGCGGCATGTTGCTGTGCTGTAAGAACTTGTGTGTAGGTGAGTGAGTGCCATCTGCAACAGATATAGTAGACATACATTAGGTGTGGCACACGTCAGTCCATGTGAACGGATGCCATTGTCAGCACAATCACACTCTAATGGACATGCATTGACACCTTTGCCAGGGCGGCAAATACACAATGTAGCTACTTAGTTTGCCACACCACAGTAATGCACAGGACCACATGCACCACAGGGGATATCTGGAGGTTCTATGGGCTAGGGCATGTGAAAGTGCTTGACAACTGTTGGTATGCCAATGATGTTTATACTGGGAGTGACTGTGGTTTGTAGCATCACAACCCACACGTAGACACAGGGTGCCAGTACTGTCATGCAGGTATGCATTTCTCCATGGGTGTGTAGTGTTTGGCTGTGCAAGATGGCTGTACAAGGCTGGGTGAGGGGTAATACTTGCCATTGCCTCACCCAACAATGGTGTGCAGTGCAGGGGTGTAGTGTCTGTAATGTTCCAGACAGATGGGTACTGCATTATCTGGCCTGACATCCTGGTTACCAATGTGTAGAGCCATAGCATTGCAATGCATGCTATGTCTGTGTTTGATAGTCCTTCACGTGGGCATTGCCTGGGATGTGCATGTCCCACAATACTGTACAGTGACATGTACAGGTGTACCTGGTTTGGCAGACAAATGTAGTGTACACAGCCTGTTATACCCCAATATGTCAATACTGGCCTGGTGTGGTGAAACCTGCTTATAGTGAACAGGTCAGCCCTGCACCTACATGGATAGAATGGACAGGTATTCTGTGGTGTCAGTGGCATGGGTCCATACAGGGCAGATGTGTACAGCATTGTCTGGCCTTAGTGGATCACATATGATGGCACCACATATGTTGCAGCCATTCAGTGTGGAACATAGTGAAGGCACAATGTCCACATATATGTGCCATGTCCTCTGCAGGCCACTGCAGTCACACCATGCCTACTATCTGTCCTCAATGTGCATGTTACTAGCAACAGAGTGGGATATCCTAGGCAAGGTTGTATGTGCATGGCACACGGGTGTGAGACATATGCCGGGTACTAGTAGGGCTGCATGCTTAGTTCATCAGCCCTTTTGCCAGATGTATGGGTATGTCTTGCCAACACAGTTCCATGGCTGACTGACAGCTGTACTCCTTGTGAGGTGGCCAGTGTGTCATAAGCTGATACTATATAGGAAAACTATAAAATCCACTCCCAAACATGTCCAATGGTAAGACAATCATGGCCACCTCTACACAGACTCTGACAGACAAACACACACTTGCCATGTCCTGTATACAAACCCCTACCGTATCACACTGCAGCAACACAGGTTTAGGGCATGCGCTGCAGCGAATACTACAAAGCACTGTACTTGTCTCACGCAGGCAGACACACATTTGGCATGTCTGTGATTAGAACACTGACCTAACTACTTTACTACACTATAGTATTACATAGTTACAGAACATGCTACTGAGATTACTGGGATAAAGCACTCCCAGAGGTGTATTTGTAGATGGGTGACATCATCGGCCTTGATAACGGTGGGTATAAGAAATGTATGGAGAGTAAGCAGTATAAAATCATTACTCAGTCCTCAGGCAAACGGACACACACACACACACACATACTCACACATGGCAAGTGTGGGACTAGTACACTGACCTAATTACTTTATTACACTACAGCATTACGCAGTTACAGAATGTGCTACCATGAGTACTAGGACACAGTACTCCCAGAGGTGTATTTGTATTTGGGTGACATCATCGGCCTTGATAACAGTGGGTATTAGAAATGTATGGAGCGTGAGCAGTATAAAAGTATTACTCAGTCCTCAGGCAAATTGGGGCGCGCACACACACACACACACACACACACATACAGCAAGTGTGGGATTAGAACACTGACCTAACTACTTTATTACACTACAGCATTATGGTGTTACAGAACGCACTACCGAGATTACTGGGACATGGCACTCCCAGAGGTGTATTTGTAGATGGATGACATCATTGGCCTTGCTAATGGTGGGTATAAGAAATGTATGGAGTGTGAGCAGTATGAAAGCATAACTCAGTTCTCAGGCAAACGGAAACACACACACGTAGCAAGTGTGGGACTAGAACACCGACCTAACTATTTTATTACACTACAGCATTGCACAGTTACAGAACGCACTACAGAGATTACTGGGACACAGAACTCCCAGAGGTGTATTTGTAGGTGGGTGACATCATCGGCCTTGCTAACGGTGGGTATAAGAAATGTATGGAGTGTGAGCAGTATAAAAGCATTACTCAGGCAAACAGGGACACACACACATGGCAAGTGTGGGACTAGAACACCGATCTGACTAATTTATTACATTACAGCGTTATGCAGTTACAAAACGCGCTACCAAGATTACTGGGACACAGCACTCCTAGAGGTGTATTTGTAGATGGGTGACATCATCTGCCTTGCTAACGCTGGTTATAAGAAATGTATGGAATGTGAGCAGTATAAAAGCATTACTCAGACCTCAGGCAAATGGGGACACACACACATGGCAAGTGTGGGATTAGAACACTGACCTAACTACTTTAGTACACTACAGCATTATGCAGGTACAGAACGTGCTACTGCGGTTATTGGGACACAACACTCCCAGAGGTGTATTTGTAGATGGGTGACATCATCGGCCTTGCTAACGGTGGGTATAAGAAATGTATGGAGTGTGAGCAGTATAAAATCATTACTCAGTCTTCAGGCAAATGGGAGTACACACACACACACAGCAAGTGTGGGACGAGAACACTGACCTAACTACTTTATTACACTACAGCATTATGCAGGTACAGAACGTGCGACTGAGGTTATTGGGACACAACACTCCCAGAGGTGTATTTGTAATTGGGTGATATCATCGGCCTTGCTAATGGTGGGTATAAGAAATGTATGGAGCATGAGCAGTATAAAGGTATTACTCAGTCCTCAGGCAAATGGGGACACACACACATAGCAAGTGTGGGACGAGAACACCCATCTAACTACTTTATTACACTACAGCATTACACAGTTACAGAATGTGTGACTGAGGTTATTGGTACACAACACTCCCAGAAGTGTATTTGTAGATGGGTGACATCATCGGCCTTGCTAATGGTGGGTATAAGAAATGTATGGAGTGTGAGCAGTATAAAGGTATTACTCAGTCCTCAGGCAAATGGGGACACACACACATGGCAAGTGTGGGACTAGAACACCCATCTAACTACTTTATTACACTACAGCATTACGCAGTTACAGAACGCACGACCGAGATTACTGGGATGCAACCCTCCTAGAGGTGTATTTGTAGAGGGGTGACATCATCGACCTTGCTAACGGTGGGTATAAGAAATGTATGGAGTGTGGGCAGTCTTAAAGCAATTTAGAGTCCACCGGCAAAAGGGGACAGACAGACAGACAGGGTACGGAACAGCTGCTTATTTACAGATTACTATTACAATACTACATACTTACGAATCGCGCCACACAGACTACACATGTCAAGGCTGTCATTATGACCATCTGGGAATGTGGACCTCAACAGGGATGCTGGCAGTTAAGATGTACATACCTGTTAACCTGTGTGTTTAAAGTAGGAATCCATCCTGACCTGGAGTATGCCCATCTGTGGAATGGACAACTACTACGACTATACAGGGTTACAATGGCCATGCCCATACACAGAGGCACATAACTGACTCAAGGTGTCACTGGGCATGCTCACACACAGCACAGAGCTGATCAGAATGCATTATGCGTCCATCTACACAAGGATATACTGGGCATGCTCATACACTTAGTAGCACAGGGGGCATGCTCACACACTTAGTAGCACAGGGCTGGTCAGAATGCACTACTATGTGTCCATCTACACAAGGATATACTGGGCATGCTCAGACTCCTAGTAGCACAGGGCTGACTGGGATGCACTCTGATGCTAAACACAGAGGACCACAGTGGCCATGCTATTACAGGTAGATGTAAAGAACACATTGTAATGGGCTCTGGTGTTAGTAGTTGTCATTGTTAGTAGGAACGCTGCTCTACATATATTTGACACCGGTCTTTTACACAACATCAGCTGTCATTCTGGGATGACATGGCTGACAGTAGGCAGGCCTTTGTCACATAACACATGCATCCATGATGCAAGGGAGTGTGGATATTACCCAAGTCGCATCCGCCCACACAGTGCCATTCCAAGGCAAATGTCTTATACACAGGTTAACTCCCATACACCTACAGGGCAAATGCATTGTTATCTTATGCTAACCAGTGCTAGATGTGTAGCGTCCATATTCACAGCTGGTCACTGTAGATCCAACAATGGGGAGTACTGACATCGTGCAGTGAGGAACACCTGGCTGATGTCTCTGTAGTGCACAATAGCACTACCACCATATACCTCAGAACCTAGCACTACCACAATATACCTCAAAACCGGACATGTGGGCCATAACACAGGTATGGACTGCTCCAGGTGGTGTATCCACATACATAAAGGCCACTCACATGTACTGACCGGTCCCCCCACGAAAGGCATCACAGATGAGCCATGTGCAGGACACAGTGTCACATGCTGCATTCTAGGATGTAAACTGCAGACACCACCATGCCCTTGGACCTCCAACACGCAGCCATACATGTTGTATGACATAGACAAGTACACCACCATGTGACCCTTGACCTGTGTACTGTACTAAGCTCTACATCAACTGTAGAGAGTACACATGTACTGACACAGTTGCATCATGTGTTATGCAATGCAATGACAGGTCAGCTGTACACATACCAGGGGCCCTCGGTTCTTTCCACCATTAGCAGATGTCTTTTGCTGTACACCAGTACACACCCTCATGTACAGATATGACTTACATGTACCTGACCTGGGTATGTACATGCCACACACACAACATACCAGTAAATAGCATAGCTGTTGTAGTCCTTTGTACAAACAGGTGGCTACAGCCATTACACACATGCACATGGAATGTAGGTCCATGGCTGCTGAATGCTAACAGTACATAAGGTGTGGTATCAATGTTGACAGAGGTAACATCCCCTCTGTACTGGTCACCCATCATATCATACAACAGTCCATGTGTCATGTATGTCATTACACATATCCACCAACTGCAATGCCTACAAACATGACCAAATGTTAGGATTGTAGGACTTACACACCTGTACACGTAGTGTTGTGCATTCAGATAACATGTGTGTGCAGTTGCTGATGATTGCAGGTGGCGTGTATCCTAGTACATCATGCAGCTGCAATGCAGCCTTATCATTGCCAACTGTATATGGTGATATGCTGAATGTACAGAAAGATATACCACAGGTATGGACAGATGTGTTGAAATAACTAAGTGGTGGGGCATCTTTGCAGATGGATGTTTGCTGTGGACAGCTCACAGGTGTGTCACAAGTGGTCCTACAATACCCTGTGTAACTGGTAAGCAATGGTTTCATTAATTGAAGGACATAACACACAACTTAGACAGCGGTCAGGGTGACAGCGAAGGTAAATCACTTGACACCTGTTAATAGATATGATGTCCCTAGTGCATATATCAGCACTGTTGGCACAGGAAGCATCAGTACAGTTTGTAACACGTGAAATACTGCTGTACGTCTGACATACATAACATGAGCTAGGCAGGTCTAAGATGGGGACACACACACATGGCAAGTGTGGGACTAGAACACCCATCTAACTACTTTATTACACTGCAGCATTACGCAGTTACGAACGCACGACCGAGATTACTGGGACGCAACCCTCCTAGAGGTGTATTTGTAGATGGGTGACATCATCGACCTTGCTAACGGTGGGTATAAGAATCACTTGACACCTGTTAATAGATATGATGTGCCTAGTGCATATATCAGCACTGTTGGCACAGGAAGCATTGGTACAGTTTGTAACACATGAAATACTGCTGTACATCTGACATACATAAAATGAGCTAGGCAGATCTGAGATTCACAGTACTGGCATGTCCATATTTCA